>NC_087374.1:13414500-13462000 GCF_031761385.1 Necator americanus
CGCACTCACCAAGGGTGTAGCGTGGATGAACTACGCCGCATAGTGGCTGGCGACGTTGGAACCACGTTGGCGAATGGCGAGAGGTCCTGAGTCCGCTTCCCCCTGTTGGTCATACTGCCATCCTTTTCACCACAACTAACAACTAAGTATGAGCAATGCACGACGGCATGGATGTTTACAAATGTTCCATGGCTATCGCCACACACACAACACCAAGACGCTACAAAACTTCAGGGCGTAAATCGCGCATCAGTGCAGAGTTGACGTTGTTTTGAGGGTCCGCTTCACAGACAGTTTAGATGGTTGTAAGTTAAGAATGACTCTTCAAAATTGGAGCGCGTAATCCAGAATAGAAATTGACGCCCCCTCCATATGCCGGCTCCACGGATGCTGAACGACAGTGGGGAGCACAGTCGGAAGAGATCGGGACCCTGCTGTGGCAACAACTGAGGTTTTGCGCGGTCACGACGAATGTTGTGCCACTGAGGTGCAATAGAAGTCACTGTAATCTAAGTGAAGCGTCTGCGTAGCTCTCTTACTTGCAAACTTTTTCACGCTGAAACACGCCGAACTACGACGCAGTAGGTTGTAGTACCTTCAAAATGGTGTGGAATGGCATGGCAAACAACAAAACAACAACAAAAACAATATTTGTTCAATTATTGAAATGCTCTACTGTGAAAAATCTTTCTAGAACACAATAACGTTTCAATATTACGATGTAATATAATTTGGAAAGGTTTGAAGAGGCACAATAGTCATCAAGGTTTTGATTAACACCCTGCGGTTGTTGCGGTCGCTGCAGTGTTCCTCGCGGAATCGAAAACGTCACGGGTAATCAGAAGGTAGTTAGATATACATGCTAGATTTAGTTTTTCCCCGCTACTCTAGGTAATACCAGGAATTGGTAGACTGTGTGATCCCTGAAAACTGCTGTGATGAGAAATGTGCCCAGTGTGTGTGTCCAAGTGTGGTGTTTGTGCTGCTGTGTGTGTTAAGGTTGCACAATTGCACATGGCTTTTATTCAATTTCGCGCGTAGTAGTATGCTATCGATGCTACAGGAAGTAAAATTCTCGAACAAGTGGTTCTCATCTCCGAATATGGGTGCAGGAGGAATGGCCAACGTCGCCGTCGTGACCGTTAGAAAGTAGAAATGGGGTAAACGAAATTATATGCGTGATGCTAATGTTATTGCATTTGCTGTAGGAAACTATGGTCCGGCAGCATTTCCGGACATTGTCGAGCCTTTCAACCAGTAGGACTTGCTGAAACACTCATTCAAATCATGCGATCAACAAATTGCAAGTTTTCTCAATCAGAGAAGGGATCTCTTTTCTTTCCAACAAAGCGTTCAACTTTTCATCATAGCCGCCATCTTTCTACATCCAAACATATCTTCTTCTTCCAGAGAACTCTTTGTTTCCCCCCTACATGCAAGGTCTCAAGTTATTGAAATTCAACTGGGTCCTTCCAGCAGATCAATACACGACGTATAGGACAGATCTTTTGTCGTTTCGGTTCAGTTCGGCTCTTGTGAATGGAAGTATGGAAATCAGCTAGCTGTTTTGTCTATTTAAGGGGCAATTTGCAAAAATATTACATCTATATGTTAATACCGAGCTGAATAATGATTCACGCACTAAAGCCGCGTCATTTCCCCTATTTTTTTTCTGACATTCTTTGTTTAAATTTATCCATTCCAGTTCATAATAATGTTAACACAAGAACAATCAGATCTTTAGACCCGGTGCCTCCAAACACTCATTTACCATTTGAAAAAGCATAAACAAAATGAAAATGAAAATAAAATAAACGAACTGGATCAGATGACCTTCACTCCCGGTCGAATTTTCTTTTCTTGTATACGGAACGCTAATGTATGCAAATTCGTCACAAACTTTAGTCATCAGGGAATGTTGATGGACTCGAGAAGCAACTAGCGTGCCGTCGCTGAATCGTGCAATTACAAAATCGTGCTTGTACGTCAGTTTGTCACGATATTGTCCGCATCTGCCCGGTTTTCTCTTCGCATCCCATTAAACATTCCGATGTCAGCTCATAAAAAATTCCAGAAGGACTTGGTCACGGGGTTCAGGCCTGAGAAAAAGAGCTACTTAGAGTATAGCTTATTCACTTCAACTTTTCCTCCTACACAGGGTAGCACCAAGGAATAGACAATTAGCGTGCACGGATTACAGCAGGAACGTCCTCTTCTACTAATTCTGTATTAATTCTGTGTCAGTTCTTCCAGCAAGCATTTCCATTTTGTCGTTCGTAAACTCATTAAGCTTTGACCATTTTGATGTACTCACGTGCCGCGCTTTCTTTAACACGGAGTTGGTGACCGCTGACTCTCTATTAAATACGCAACTCCCCTAATTTGACACCTAAAATTTGAAAAAAGAATTCTAGTGAAAAACACTTTAGAGGTTGTATGTTTGCTTTCTTGTACTGTTTAGTTTCCTTAAAGGGAATTGGACGAAAACATTAAGTTCTTCAAATAATAATAGCTTCAAAAAATGAGTCATGTAAAAAATTAGATAGAAATAAAATAAGCTTAGTTTCGAAAGATTCCCAGTCTGTTTTGGTCAGATATCAGAACTTTCTACAAATCAGAATCAGAAATGAAAATCAGAAAAGAAAAATCAGAAATCAGAACTGTCCGTAGACACTCGATCTGCTTGCCCAGCTCTAGAAAGCTTTCCCAACAACAACGAGACCGTAGAAATCTAAGTTGAGTGTTATAGAGTCAGAAAAAGAGAGAAGCAGTGAGAATGTGTTGTTTTCTCAAATCGCTTTTACTTACCATAAGGAGCTCGGCTCGCAGATTACATTCTGTCAGCCAGTTTGTTAAAGAAGGACCGTAAGACCGCAAAGAGTCAGATTGTGTTTTCTGTTTGGTCATCAGAGTTCGAGTTCCGTTCACTTTTATCGAGTACTGGTGCAGCATCAGCCAATCTTATCATAATTAAAATGTTGGATTTGGAAACTCGCTGCCAGTGTTCAGCCCAATGTTTCTCAGTGCTGCTCACGGAATCAAGTACTTCAAACTCGGAAAGATGACAAGTAAGCTCTGAAATCCGTCGTGAACACTTCGGAGATTATGACCAAAAAAAGATCCATTTGAAGTTTCAATGTAATCACTCGTCAATTATTCGATAGAACCTCCTAAAATGAAATGTAAACAGCGAATTTAAATGTGCGCATAATGTCAAGATCTTAATCATATAATTTTTCGTTGTATTCTGATAATCACATTCCGATCTTCCTCAAAACTTGTCATGTTTCCCCTGTTCAAGGCGTAATAGCCTAGCAAAAGAAAATTATTGTGAAATCAGGAACCACTTGAACCGAATATTCTGCAGAGCGACGTTTTTTCAGTTTTCAAAGTTTGAGTTGTAGAGAAAAAGAAAGTGATTTCCTAGGAGCTCAGGCAACTTCATGATGGTAGGTCTTTCAGGAAAGAAGTCATTATGTGAAATCGACATTCATGAGCGCAAAACATTTTCGACGTTTTCGATTACAAACAGGATTCCTTAAAAGAACCTTAGGAGTATATAGGTATACGTATAGTAGACGTGCACATATTTGGTCTTCTCGGCTTTGAAACAGGCGGCGACACCGAAACGATAGCCGGAATAAAAGGGCAACTGGCAATTTTGGTGGTCCGCTGAAAAACACTACGTACAAAAATTATTCTCTTAAGAAATGAAAATCATATGCTTGAAAATGGAGAAGGGATCGGAATAACAGACGATGCAAAGGTGTAACTCTGCCTACACCTTATCCCTACGCAACAGTTTCCTGTAAAAAGTGTTAAACTAAAAAAGAGGCTGAAAATAGGAATCCGATAACAATTTCAAAGTGATTCCTTAAGTGATTCATCAACAAACGGTAGTCTAAAAAAGGTAAAGGTTACGGCGGTGAGAGAAAAAGCCTATCGTTGTCCTGCGTTTGCTAGATTTTTTTCTGCGACAACGATATTTTCTTTTTAATTTTGAATACTGCGGTGCTGAGTCAATCTCTGAGACATACAGTTTGTGCAGGGTATCAAAATGCTGAGCGCTGGATGGATTTATAAGAACAGAAATCGTCCATCCTTGGGATTTTCTCTGCTTATGTGGTGATTCCAAAAAAGTGAGACTCTGGCAATTTGACACATGTTGAAATAATCAAGTAGTGACATCAAGTATCAATGTGCTTCCTTGTATTTTTTCTATGTACACATTTGTTACGGCGAAATATTTTCATGTAGATACCGCTTGCCGATTTGAGAACCTTTGGAAGCAGTTGACGGAAAATGAAACACCAGAAACTCGACTTATTCAATAGTTTTTCTTTTTATAAAATTCAGAGTGACGTAATACTTTCTCCAAACGATGCTATGGGACCCATATTTCTTAACGAATCTTTTGGCACTTCCATGATGCTTCCACGTCCACCACCAATTCAAATTTACTACAGAATGACAACGCTCATCGTTAGAGGCCTTACGTCCTAGCGGTAATTGCTCCGATCCTTCTATGCAGAATTCTTAGCATTACCGGTATTCTGGTAAGGAAGATCCGAGTTCTTCTGATCCGAATACATTATTTGCTTATCTATTTAGCTGTATTCGATGCTCTACAGTACCAACATTAGAATCAGGAAAAGTGTATGCATCAGATAGATATAAGAGAAGAACTGACATCTCACTAATATTTTCAGTGAAAAATTCAAGAGAAAAACAGAGGCGCCTTAACACTTTATAAACTAAATAATTTCACTGGTTCATTGCAGTATAGTTCGTACTTTCGAGAAATTGTTTTTGTGTTCTCTGCTGTTAAGGCCTTACAGTAGTTTCAGTTTTGGAGGTTTTTCTTTTTTCCGTATCTTCTTCCATATCCTGAAATCACGCTGAGAACCAGAAAAAATGAAGGAATTGAAAATTCACAAGTGACGTGCGTGCAACGGCGTACGCCTACAAGCACATTAGTAAAGCATAATTTGAAAAAGTTCTTTTTCATTAACAACTCCTAAGGGGTTGACGTATTTCCGTTTTTACGGTGTTAAAAGGAAGCGTTACCATCATCGAAATTGCTACCTCCTCCTCCTCCGCCTCCTTCTACTCCCACTCTTCTTCTTCTCCACCATCTTCTTTTATGAACGCTGTCCACTACAAGAATTGTCGTCGCTAGGCTCCGCCCGCTTGTGTTGAACGTCGTGGGTGGACGTCTCTTCATTCAGGGCATCTTACTCCGCTTGCTTACTTGTGTCAACTCTTGCGTTTTCCTTCAGAACTACGCTATATTTTGTTTGTACATATGAAGTTCTAAAGCCCAAAGCTGCAGTTTGTCGCAGCTTAGGTGAAGAGCACAGAAAAGTCAAACTAGCTGTTTTTAATTGTCTCATCCTCTGGTTTTTGATGTGCTTGTTCTCGTGCAACTGTCTGCGCTAATGCTAACTTCGAGATGTACAGGAAGATGTGTGAACTGTAAGCATATGTCGAGCATTTACTCGAGCGTTAAGCGTTTACTCAGCGTTCCTGGTGTTCAAAAACTATCCGGCCAACATCACCATTTTTGCGAGAACAATTCCTCTAGAAAACTTTGAGAAGAAAGCTGATCTATGCATCTCTTCATAGCAAAATTCATTGACGGCAGTGATTGTTGTCCTACTGTATTCAATAATGCCATTCGAATCCTTAGTTGGTCCTGCGTTACGATACATTGCTAAGTGAAAAAGGAAAGCAAAGGAAAAGCAGGCGGCGGTGACCGATAACAGAAGAAAAGATTTTCAGCTTATCCAGAAGAGCATGGACGAGGCGAGCTACTAAGTGCGTGCGTTCTTTTTCACAGAAAGTGTGACTAGAAACATTTGTAGTATGATGAAACAAGTTAATCTTTCCATAGAAAACGTAATTTTTCAAGCCAGAAATTTGAAGGAAATTAAAAGGGAATTGAAATGAGAGAAGAAATCAAAATGCACCAAAGATGTGAGACTTCAAAAACACTCCCTTGATGTAATTCAAACATTCATATGTATCGAACCCTTGGCACACTTTTGTTTATGTTTTCTATTAGTTTATTTATAAGGGTTTAAATGGAACTTCTATTAGCCTGACGTTTCGGATTTTTTTGCCGCCTTCGGAAGCTTAAATATTCCTTGATGTTCTAAAATGTTTTAAGTAGAGGATTTTGGGTGTAGAAAAAAAGCATGCTTTAAAAACGTTATTTTTTTCTAGCTTTTTCAGTCCAATGACCATCCAATAACTGGAAAAAAATATAAATAGCATGTAACAGCTGGACGGCTTATAGAGACGTACACTATCCGGTTTTCGGAACTCTACAGAAAGTTTGATAAGTACGAGCATTTTGCTACTTTTAAAAACGTAAACAAAAAGAATGTAAGAAAACGTTCAAAGCATCAAGTTCCTCATCCAGAACAACCTCACGAAAAATTTCTGTTTTGAGAGAACTCTCAATTCGCCACTTGGTCGTCCGAAAATGGATCCTTGACTTAGCGTGCTTGATTAATTCGCGTATTTTGCTTCTACGGCAGATGTATCTGAGAATATCAACATGTTGCAGATTCTGATGCGTGTGCTGCTCTTCTGCTTGGCTTTACTCGTTGCAGTGTTCGCGTTCTCTCAGGATACGCAAACCAGGTTCCGAAAAAGCCATTCGCGTGAGTTTTCTTCGAAGAAATCCCTATAAGGATGTAACCAACACAGGATGTGGCCAACTTTCCCCTGAATAATAACAATACGTTGGTAAACAATGTTTCTAGGGATCACCAATAAGTGGGCCGTTTAGCTCAACTCATTTCCGCCAATGGATGACAGATGTTCAGGTTGAACGCGGTTGTTTAGAGGGATTGTTAGGAAACGTTCATCTGTTATCCGTGGATTTCTCATTTCATCACGGCCCACCGAAAACAATCGTAAATCGCAGACTCGCTGAACATCCTTACCGGTCAAAAACCTTCATTTTTACACAATTAAGGGGATTGCGCTTCACTTCATGGTTTTAGCAACAACAATAACTGAAATTTCTTTTAATTTCGCGCAATTATCTCTACTTTTTCTTGTGTGTATTTCTCTCGAGAGTAACATCAACAAAAAAAAGTTGCTGCACAACGCTGTGATCAATTCCTTGCTTATGTTTACCACTGGATTCAACTACGACTATGTGAAAAATGAATGAATACAAATTGCTGCTGTTTTTTTTTCGAGTGCAGTCATTCCGCCAACCCAGCGGAGGTAAAAACCTTGAAAACTGTTTCTATATAATTTGAGCACTTCGTGATCCTTTGCACTAATGTGCTTCACCTCCGCAACACATTCCAGGAATTTTCTGCAAATGACAGCTGATGACACTGTAACGAGTGACGAACAAGGTGGTGCGAGGAAGAGAAAAGGGAAAAAGAATCCATTTTTGTTTTTGCGTGCGACATGAACATGAGATTTTCATGATAAGAAAAAAGAACGAAAGATTTTTGGATACTAGTAACTTAGACAAACTTTTTTCTCAAGAAGGAAAAATCTAGGAAATTATGAGGATTTTAAATGACGATGATATTGTTCTCCATTGAGTGATGTTCTCTATAGAGGACCAAGGATTCATAAGGATTCATAAGATTTTGAAATCTCGGTTATAATCTCGTCAGTTCTAGTGATTCTTTGTTTGTTTTGAACTCTATTTTGAATTTCTTTATGAACTCATGGAGAGTAGACTCAATCTTCTTGAAACATGTCCAACACCTTTTCCTATGAGTCCTATAGGCATACGAATCTGCCAATGAGTGATGGCAACAATCTCATAAAGACCAGCGCGGGGTGTCTCAGAGCTTCCCAAAAACAAGCTTAGAATAATATGAGAGTATCAACCTATCATTGTTAACTTATTGTTGTTGTCCTCGCAGAAATAGTTCGAAGAAATGACAAAAAAGCTACAAAAATTTATGTCCACACCAGATTCCTAGGACGAGTGAAAAAAATTTGGAAAGCTCGTGTAACGCCTTTTTTGGACTGTTATTTTAACCACAAGAGAAATGAGAAATTAAAATAATTTGTATCATTTCTTTTCTTGTTGGAAAAGAGTATGGAAATTTTCTGCATTTGTTAAAGTACCCCAATCTTCTGAACTGCGACCGAAAAGCCTCAATTTTTCAAAGTAGGCAAAAAGACCAAGTTCACAAAGCATTTATTAACTCACTATTACATTTGTCAGCTTAACACCTTATTTACTATTTGGAGGAGTGGATGCACTGTATGTGTGCATTTCTCATCTGCGATAAAAAAAAAGCTTTGAAGAAAAGAAAACCATAGGCAAGTGTCGGGATTGGCCTGAAAGGCAGTGTTTGAGGAAATTTTTGATGTTCAATTCTCTCCACTAGTGGATACATCTAGTATGAATCAAAGGATCCATGACCTCAGGAGGACCAATGGGCTCGGATTACCCAGAGAGACAACACATGCAGAGTTCTGTACCGAAAGAGTTAATCATATTAAAAACCAACGAATAAGCTGATCAGATCAACAATACGTGTCTATAAATGAATTTTTGGGAGTTGTTCCTCTGACGTGTTGCTTGCAAACGATAAAGAAGAAAACAAAAAAACCAAAACCACACCTATCACTAAGATGAAACCTGCAGCAATAGCTTTGTTAAATGCTATTGTTAACGCAGCGAAACAAACTGTGTAGACGTGAAAGGCCTCTGTGCAGAGGGTCGCAAAAGTCAGGATCCAATAATAAGGGTGGTAAGCGAAATCCTGAGGGAAAGAGTGCACAACATTCACTAATGATGTTTTTTTTCTTCAAAGAAAAAAGCCTATTACAAGAGATTGTGTAAAGAAAATATAATCGTGTAGATATACACTGTCAATAGAACTTTCTTCATTTTCAAATTCAACAGAAACGAGGGCTGATTCTTTGCTTTGCTGATCAAGACCATCACAAATGATGTCGTCCAAACCTTTTCTGCGTCTCCTTTTTTCTTCTTTTGTCCTCCTCCTTCAAGGTAAAAAGTGCCTATCTACGAGGTGATGTCTAAAGCGACCCAGAGAGAGAAATGCTTCAAGAAATGAAATGAAATGCCTATCTTGCTCCCATAGAAGCTTTAGCTCTTGTCTGAACAACTTCAGAGATGGTTTAAATACAAAGAATAAAGTGTAATTAAACAACTTTGGTTGCATTGACGCGTTTCCTAAAATTCAGTACCATTTGAGGCTTACAAAAGCCTTGTCTACAGTGACTTGCAAGGGCTACCCAATGCATCACGTCAGTGTTTTTATGCTCCCAGGCACGTCTGGCAGGAAGTTCTCGACCCCGAAAGAATGAAAGGCTTGGATCGCTTTAGGGGTTTTACGAACCATCGACCATACACCTTGTCTGATTAGTGGAAAACTTTCAAAAAAATACTTTGCACACGCTTTTCAGATTTTTTTCGGCTCTTCTTGGAATCTAAAAAAAAGTACTCATTTAGGAATGAAGGAGGTTTCGTTGCAATGTGATAAGTATGTTGCGCTAAGGGAACTTTTGAATATGCCGCCAACGCGTTTCTGTACTTCATTTGCTAAAGAATAGAGATGTACGAGTAGCTCATAAATGATTGAGGCGCTTTCTTAGGACGAGATGCACGCTTGTGGCTTAGATGGGAATCATATAATAAGCTAAACCCTATGACGCTATGCTCATGAACGTTCGAAGAGATGGGAAAGGGTAGAGGGGAAAGACAGTTACACACTAGTCGAAATAAATACTTTGTGAACCTGGTCTTTTTGTCTACTTTAAAAAATTGAGGTTTTTCGGTCGCAGTTTAGAAGACTGCTTTGAACTGGGGTACTTTAACAAATGCAGGAAATTTCCATACTCTTGTCTAACAAGAAAAGAATTGATACAAATTATTTCGACTTCTCATTTCTTTTGTGGTTAAAATAACACTCCAAAGAAGACGTTACGCGAACTTTCCAAATTTTCTTCAATCGTCCTAGGAGTTTGTGTCTGCGCAGAATCGCGCAAATATGTGCATACGCCGAATGACTAGTCAGTATTTGGATTTTTTTCAAATATGGGAATCTATAGTTTCAAAATGAACTACTAAATCAGTTTTCTACTCTGAAATCATATTTTTTTAGTCTTGGCACTGAAAAAGCATGTTGGCATTGACAGACAAATGTCTTACCGATCATAGTTCTTCCTATCCAGACAATTCCATATCCGGGCGTTTTTACCGACTTTCTTTTTCTTCTTTTCACTAGAACCTTTTTTTCAACTTTGAGTGGAGGCTACGAAGACTTGAAAGTGTAAACTCGCATGATGACGGGTGGTCTTTTGCTCAAAATCTCACCCAGATTTGCCTGAAGGTTCAAATCGCTTTCGTCGCCAAAAATAGGCAAAAATAATCAGAGTAATCAGCGTATAACTTAGTCATGGAGAAAGAGCTATAAAAAGTCACAGAGCACGACGTTGACCCGTCCCTGTTTGAGTGACCCCACGCGTTCGACTCCAATTTAGAATCGTTCCAAGTTTTATGAACGAGCGTGCAGCCTTACGGTGACTTGCGGGGGTCAGTTGATGCATCAAGTCAGTGTTTTTATAATCCCAGACAAGTCTGGCAGTAATCTATTGAGGGAAGACTGGAAGTTTGACACTAGTGCGACCTCGAACCATCGGTTGTGCAGTTTCAGTCGAACCTGTTACAAACTGCGCTTCGGGAATTGGGTCCGATTGGGTTCTACAACCACTATTAGTGCACCAACGTTGTAGTGTGCATCAATTGATACGTCGTGGTAGCTTTGATTCTGTTTTAGACGAACCCATGAAATAGAATAGAAATAGAGGAAGACTGTCTTCGTAAAGAATCCAATGCTAACAATTAGATTGCTATAATTTAGTCGCTATAATAAGCAACAGTTAGAAGTAATTCAAAACAACTGTTTCAGAAGACGCGAACATCCAGCCGTTCATTCGATTCCGCAAAGCTTCATACAACACATGGACTGATCCTTTAACCTTATATCAGTAGAAGCAGTGGAAAGAAGAGAAATTGTGACACCTTGAATAAAGCTAGTGTTGAGCGTGTCTTGTGTCTGAGTTGTTAGATGTGTGGAATCGCTATCTGCATCTTTTATTAACTCTCTGAAGTGACTATAACAATGCTAAAAGAACGATACAACGATTTATTATAACATTCTTGTCAATATTTTTTGGAAGAACTTCACAAGCATGTCCTACGTGACTTTTTTGTCTGGGTGTTCATTTCTGTCTCACTTTATGCACGCTTAAAGACAGCACATAATGAAAGTGGGAATGTTAGAATCTCTCAAAGAATAGATAATGTTAGGGATGTACTCCACAAGTATGATAGTGATCACGCTAAATTTTTCCTAATTAAAAAAAACAGCATGGAAAACAACTTCGTCGCACCGAATCCGCTTCCGAGGCACCTACTCACGTGTCATGTTTGACAAAGGAGGGACGCGTCGCGAGCATCAACGAATCAATGACCTACTAACGTTCTTATTTCCGCTTGCTTCTTTCAGAGAGGCGCATGTGCCTTCTCTCGTGTGGCGGATTGTTAGGTGCCCCATAGGGGATTCAACCAGTGTAAGTCAGATTCAGTCAGTGAAGTCAGATTCAGTCATTCAAAACAATAAAATCGTTTATCACTCCTTTTTTCTGGATGATCAGAAATATTGAGCTTCCATTGAGTTCATACTATCTACACCTTTTCATGGCATATTGCCTTTAATGGCCCTGATCTCGCAGTCTACAACCCAAACTTTAGATTTTCCTTCACCACGTCAGATTAGTTGCATGTTGCCTTTATGTCCCAACACCACAATTCAAGTGCATGCGACATATGAGAGCTACTGCTATTATCCCAGTCTATCAGAAATTTCTGTGCTTGAAACAGCAGAATTTCAAGCATGGCGAACACTTCCCCAAATATTCGAAAACCCACAGCTCAATAACTGCATTCGGAGAAACAAAGTTTTCTCTCTACCCTCTACATGGAGTGCAATTCCAAACATATGAATCTTCTTCCAGTCATATGATAGATTCATAACGAAAATCTTGTAATTCTACAGATCATTGTCTAGGACGATGCAATCTAGCCTCGAATATTTAGCGATGTTTCAAGGGTTCAAAAATGGAAAGAGGTGGCATGGAAGTGAAAGATGATGGAAAGTAAATGGAATGACAATTAAATGGAAGACATTTGCTTGCATCGATTATATTTGCAATTAAGACCTAACAAGGCGGAAGTCTCTCCTTTTAAAAACCACAAGAAAAGTACTTGTTCTACTAAACACGAGAAAGCATGTAGTTTTGTGTTATTTGCAAGGTCAAGCATGCGGTGGTTTCTCAACAGAGGGTCGTAAGAGGGGTGCTAGAGCAGGAGGGGGTCGTAAGGCTTGACAGAAGAGGGAAAAAATGAAGAGATGAAGGAGAAAAAGAGGGGTAGTCAATTTTGAATACACATATATTAAGGGATGCGAAATGTTAGAAAAATAGATGGTGTGAAGTGGGGTCATAAGTGCGAAGACAAGAAACAAGTGTAAATTATACAATGCGTTCTGAACAAACCCTTGCGATCCTGCTTCAAAGTGAGTTGATCAAGAAAATTTCGCCAAAAAATGAAAAATATTGTGTATGAGAGAAGGAATCAAAACGACAAAACGAGTGAGTGTCCTTTATACACATTCAGTTATCAATTTGAGGACAAACCATCAAATTACGAATTAAATACAGCATATTATAAATAGTATAATAGAAGTTGTGAAGATATTGAGATGGAAAGCAAAGTGATTTAACTGCACGTTGCTAAATAAAAATATTGACACTCTTAAGAATTTAGCATGCTGCCAACAAATTAGCAACTATCTATCTATAACTATCTAAGCATTACAAATTTCTTGTTGTTATTCTACTTTCAGGAAATGGAACTAGCCAAAGGTAATTTCGCATTGAGTGCTAAGAGGCGGTGCGAACTTCATTTCTTTCACTGCTCAATTATTGCTTCGGATCTCCTTCATTACAACCAATAAAATGTACTACGTCTTCTACGGAAAAGCGTTTTTGAATCACAAGCACTTGAAGGCGCTGTATCTATTGCAGCCGTCAACGATCAATCCTCTGCAAAAGTGGGATCTTTGCATTTAGTGTACGAGGGTAAAAGAGAGTATTTCTCATCGGAGTGACCAATTTATTATTATCACTTGAAAGAGCAATTTTGATGCTGTTACTGGGCGAAAAAAAGACATCAATAGACGCAACTAGGGATAAAATTAGTACAAATTAGGCTAAACGAGTTTCTAAATATCGGTGCTAAAAACGAATTTCATGCAATTACGTTAGCATCGATTTGTAGAAAGGGATTTCTTCTGTGTTTCCACAAACTTTAATTATTATAGCTTCCTTAGTTTGTTTGAAAATTAGTTGTGAAAAATTCTAAATTCTCCCCCAAATTTTCTAGTTTTTCTCGACTAGCTTTTGAGAGAACCATGACACCTACAGAGACCAAAGTTTGCAGTTGAGGGTTTCCCTTGATGCTCATCAAAATCTGGCACTAAATTTTTCAACCGCTCTACCCTAATTTCGCAACGGGAAAAGTGCGAAATCTCAGATTTTTGGCGTCAAAACCTGTATGACTCCAAACAAAGTCCAGCAACTCAGCTCGTAGTTCATAAAAACGAATTGGACTTGAAGTATGTTGTAGAGGAATATTTTTGACAACCTTTTCTCAATTAGCTTTCAAAAAACTAGAGCGCTCCTGGAAATGATATTTTAACCCTTTTATAGCGCAAATCTTTTACAGAAAGCAACCAAATTTGTCTTCCTCAGTCTCTTCCGTAGTTCGTTAATCATATTTCTCAAGCTACTAAAATCCGACCAGCCCAGCAGTAATTTCCAATCAGAATCTGGTTCTAATCGTTAAAATGAACTCTAAATAACCTCTACATGCCGTGATCAGTGCTCTAAAAACAATTTTAGAAAAATTGCCGCTGAAACACTCTTCTCAGTGATTTTTTTCCGGTTTTGCGAAATACAAGATTTCGGCGAACTCATTGTCTGTAATCACTGCTTCAAATTTCAAAAATGAACTAGCCCGTCGTAAGAACAGCAGTATAAACATTTTGTGGCACAAACATTCCTCCATAAAAGGCACCGAAAGTGTTCCTCTATGTTCTCTTATCGCGAACTTATTTTCGATCTTCCTGACCTATCAATCTGCACAAAATCTGAGCTTTCTTCCATTAAATTACACAAATTTTTGTCCATTAAATTACACAAATTCCACTTTCAAACCAAAACCAACCAGTGAAAACGTGCGTATAATTAAATCCTTCATCTTTTGGAAGTGGTTTCATTTTTCTAACTCTTTTGCAAAAATTTGGCTCAATGGTGTCGAACCTAAGTGGTCGCATTGTTACTTTGCGAAGTTTTCGGAAATCTTCCTCTACAACATACTTCAAGTCGAAATTGTCTTTATAAACTACGAGCTGAGTTGTTGGATTTGTTTGGAGTCATACAGGTTTTGACGCGTTGCCAAAAATCTGAGATTTCGCACTTTTTCCCGTTGCGAAGTTACGGTAGCACGGTTGAAAAATTCAGTGCCAGATTTTGAAGAGCATTAAGGAAAACCCTCAACTGTAAACTTTGTCTTTGTAGGTGTCATGGTTCTCTCAAAAGCTAGTTGAGAAAAACTCGAAAATTTGAGGCAGAATTTAGAGTTTTTCACAACTAGGTTTCAAAAAAACTAGGAAAGCTATAATCATCAAAGCTTGTAGAAACATGGAAGAACAAACCCTCTCTACAAATCGCAGCCAGCGTTATTGTACGAAATTCACTTTGTACTTTGTAGATGTCTTTTTTTCGCTCAGTAACAGCATCAAAATTCCTTTTTTCAAGTGATAATAATAAATTTGTCACTATCGGATGAGAAATGCGCTCAACTCTCGTAAACTAAATGCAATGATCCCCCTTTTGTCGAGGATTGATCTCTGACCGCTGCAATAGAGACAGCGACACATCACATTGCACCTTTAAGTACTACTGATTCGTGTCTTTCCGCAGAGGACGTAATACATTTTGATGGTTGTGATGAAGGAGTTCCGAAGCAATAATCAAGCAATGAGAGAAATGAAGTTTGTCTCGTACGGCCTCTTAGTACTTAATACAAAGTTACCTCTGGCTAGTTCCATTTCTTGAAATCATGACCATGCTATATAATAACGGGTGTGTGTGTATGTGTGTGTATGTGTGTGTACGTGTGTGTACGTGTGTGTATGTGTGTATGGGTTGTGTGTTGTGTTTGTTGTTGTATGTTGTTGTTGTTGTTGTTGTATGTTGTTGTTGTATGTTGTATGTATGTGTGTATGTATGTATGTATGAATGTATGTATGTATGAGTGTGTGTGTCTGATGGCTATGAAATGGGGTGGACGGGTCCCTCGGCATCAAAATGGTGCGCAATAACCTCATCTGCATATCGCAAAAGATGAACGAGACGTTCCAACCGTTTAATAGCCCTGACCACAGCGCGCCTTGCTTTCCACTTCTATAACTCCTCCGGGAGTCTATTTTCTTGCACCTCTGCCTCAACTTGATAATATTCCTTCTTCAGAAAGTGGAAACATGAATGAAACCCCCTGCTTAAATAATGCCAAACAGTTTACATGATGTGACATAGAACGTTATCTTTATCAGTACGATGGTGTTGTTCACGTCATCTTATGTTAAAACATCATGCTGTGATAACTGCTGGGGAAAATAGGAAGAAAACCCATAATTCGAGTAATATTTTCAAATTGTGACTGTATTATGTTGGTATTCAAGGAGTATTTAAAGGTAAAGAAATCTAAGAAATCTTGCCCTAATTTTATATTTAAAAAAGTAGAAAATATTATTAGAAAGATACCAATCTAATTTCACAGCAAATGCCGCTACTATTAATTTTCATTGATCAGTGAACACGACTGAGGCGAACGTCACAGAAAATCCGAAGTCCGCGTTCGGACGTTCAGGCTGGTATATAATAACGCGCATATTCTGTCTCGTGTGTGTCAGCCACGAAATTCGAAAAGGAGGTGCGACAAGTCCCAGAAAGCTATAAAAGACGGTGAGACGAGTCCCACAGCGTCGGATTGGTGCACCGGCGTGGTAGAGCGGTAAAAGGAGGAGACAGGGGTACAGTGGCGTTGGATTCGTGCAATATTATCGCACAGCAACCTCATCTGCATGTCGCAAAAGGTAAATGGAAAGTTGCAACCGTTTCATACTCGTGGCCACTGCGTGCGTTGCTTTTCACCTCTATGACGTGCCTCTGCTTCCTTGCGTGTTTGCTCAGTTTGGTATCATGCCTTCTTCAGAAAGTGGAAACATGAATGAAACCCGCTGCTTAAATAATGCCAAACAGTTTACATGATTTGACGAGGAACGTTTTCTTTATCAGCACGATGATATCGTTTGCGTCATTTTATGTTAAGCGTCATTCTTTGATAGTTATTGGTGAAAACAGGAAGAAAAAACATACTTCGAGTAATGTTATAAAATTGTGCCTATTTTATACTGGAATCGAAGGAGTGCTTGAAGCTAAACAAAGCAGAATTGTGATTTTGCAGAAAATGTCACTACCATTAATTTTTGATCGATTTTGATTGATTGATCAGTGAAGCGAGTGAAGAGAACCACAAGAAGAGAAAGGTCTCAAGTCCGGCTTTTGCAGACATTCAGACTGGTATTATTTATAATGTGCTATATTTAATTCGTTATTTGATTGTTTGTCCTCAAATTGACAACTGACCGTGGATACAGAATACTCACTCACTTTGATTCCTTCTCTCATACACAATATTTTTAATTTTTTGGCGAAATTTTCTTGATCATTTTACTTTAAAGCAAGATCGCAATTATTTATCCTAATTTCAATTTCAAATTTTGTCCATCTTTGTTTACCATTTTCTCAAGCTAAGCACGGACTAAAAGATGTGAAATTATGCGAGCAAAATCTCTAAAAAAAATACTTCACACCATCTATTTTTCTAACATTTCGCAACCTTTAGTATAACCCTTAGTATGTGTATTCAAAATCGAGTATCCATCTGTCTTTTTTCCTGACCTCTTCATTTCTCCTCTTCTGACAAGCCTTACGACCACCTCCTGTTCTGACACCTCTGTTACGACCCCTCCCCCCTGTTAAAAAATTCTCAACACAGGCTTGAGCCTTTGTGTGCCCAGGGTTAGGGGTCTCGCTGCCTGCACGATCAATCGGAGGTTCGAATCCGCCCTAGTGCTCACCAAGCCCTTAATTACTCCGTGGTCGATAAATTGGTACCAGACTTGTCTAGGAGTATGGAAGCACTAAATTGACACATCGGCTAGTCCCCGCAAGTCAACGTATGGGTCAGTAAACCTTGAACAATTCTGAATTGAAGTGAACGTGGTGGCGCATCCCAGGCGGATTGACTAACGCCAGACACTTTATCCTTTATTCTTCATCGAAGTAGCGCTTGAAGCTAGTGTTTGAATGTTCTCAAAATGTCTAACTGACCCGTTTAGAAAGAGAGCTATGAAGTCTTTTGCCTAGATTTATGAAAAAAAAGAAAAAAAGCGTTGTTGGAAAGACACAAATCTAATTTTACAGCAAATATCACTACTATTAATTTTTATTGATTATTTTATTACATATTTTGAAGGCGAGCAAAGGTAACACCACAGAAAGTCTAAAGTCCGGCTTTAGGCGGACGTTAAGACTGGTATTTTATAACGCATATAATTGTTTAATACTACTTAATATTTTTTCCGCGTTATCATGTTATCCTTCATTCACTACTGTCCGTCGCTAACCTCCTTCCCTTGCAACACCCTCTCTTTACGACCCTCCATGAGAATATCCCACCACACTCTGATGGCTCCGCATGACCCTGCGTGCGTTGTTTTGCCTTTCACTAATAGCAGTCTAGGTCTCCAATCATGCTATGCCCTTACTTCCACACTTATTCGGGAACAAAGCTTTGTCAAACAAAGAACAAATGGTTCTTTGTCAAACTAGCATTCCAAATCTCAAATTCTGTGTATTTGTTCACTACTTAAACCACGAACTCAAAACAAAGTCTGCGTCTGAATGGCTGGAAAAAAGTACACAATCTCCTCACACAGCTTCTTTCCAAAGCGAAAGAAAAATTTGATGCTCTTCGTGTCCACGCGAAAGGAGAAAGAGACGAAGAGCCCATTGATGTACTTGAATGGGAGTAGGAATAAGTCGCATACGCTTCTGCTCTCTTTTGTCCACAATGATGGCATTGTGCTGCTACCTGGGTGTAGTCACTGAAGCCTCTTGAACATTGGGAAAACTTCAGTCTTAGAACTTCGACAGGATTTCCAGAGTCAGAATGTGCACCGCACTTCCATTCACAAGAAGTTAGGGATGCAGTCTCTTTTATCCTTTGTATCCTATTTTTTTATTCTTTCTTATACTTTTTGAGCTTTCTTTAACTTTGAAAAGTACCGAATGGTTTAAAACTCCTCTACACTTTTTTCTTCAGAATCACTTGTGAGTTTCTGAAGGATCGCGTTAGGATCTGTGGTTTAAAGCAACATGCCGTGAACCATGTTCTCTCCAAAAGAAGATAGGGTCGGGAGTGTAGATTACGACGAGTGTAAGGGTGATTACGCTAAATTCTAACTGTTCTGGAAAACGGGGTTGGAAAAGGCCTTCTGATGAGATCCTTCCTACGAGACATCTTACAACGCGCTAGCCACATCCACGCGCCGTGTCTTTTGGAGAGAACGAGGCCTCCTCAGCAGACTACTTGAAGTAAAACAGAGATTTGCTACTGAGGCAACCGGCGCATGTAGGAGGGCGGCGTATTATAAGGTATCTCGTAGGAGAAATCATAACGGAATGATCACGCTTATACCCGAATCTGCACTTGTACTCTAACTTTTCTGGAAGGACATCAACATCGTTGATTCCATGAATATGCTGCCTCGGAAGCAAAGAAGATTGAAAACATTCATTCTGTGACTAGGCAGTGCGTAACTTCTACACCTTTTTGCACTCAAAAATTTTGATTGGTTTTGACGGAACGAATTAGTCCAGCCAATTATAGAGGCTTACGTTAGCTTTAGATTTAATTTTATGTGAATATTACAGGATTGACTGGGCTGATGGAAATCCGATAGGCCAGAATCAACCGAAAAATGTCTCCACAATCTTCTCATTTTTTTGACTTGTCCTAATTTCTAGCTTTTAAACTGAATCATTCGTAGTCTATAACTGTTTTTTAAAAGCATTCCATGAAGGAAATCCACAGCATCAATCGATATCTTGAAAATGACGCAAAGTTCTTCATTTGATATTCAAAAAAAAATAATCAGAACAAATTCTGCATTCCAATATCAAGAGCTTCTGTAGCCAGAGAGTGACCTGATACGAACTGCAGTGATATGTTTTGTAAAAGCAATATCAATGGTTGAATGTTCGAAAAATGGTCGAGGGTTCCAAACCGCCCTAGTGCAGACCAAGCCTTTTATTCCTCCGGGGTCGATAAATTGGTATCAGACTTGTCCGGGAGGATAAAAACACTGACTTGGTCATCGGCTGGCCGCCGCAAGTCATTGTATAGGCCAACAGGCGTTCCAAAACCTCAAAGATTACGAATTCCAGTAAAACGCGTTGGCGCATCCCAAGTGAATTGATACGCCAATGACTTCACTTTTAAAAGCAATATCTGATGTATAGAGTTCAAGCGGAGCTCCCGTTCATCCCGTCGTTTCTTCCTTCATTTCTGTCTCTGCCACATTTGCAAGATCCTTCGAATTAATTTGTTAACTATTTAACCACAGACACAGTAAAGAAACGCTTTCTTGGATAATCTGATGTAAAATGAGGAAATATGTGAGAAGAATACCAATAGTAAATTAAAGCTGAAAAAAACAAAATGAGAACAAAGTTTTAAAAATGAAAATTAAAGCTCGAACTCATCCTAGAGCTGAAATGAATTCTGATGGGGAAAAAGTCTTCCAACTAAATTTCTGTGTTTTTGTAGAGTTTGTTAAGCATATAACCATGTATTCTATTTTAATTGCTCCCATTCTGCCCTTGCTGGCTTCCAGTGGCAATTCAACAAACAATAAATCTATCGGCTCAAAGGTTTATGAGCTTTGTCGTTGGTGTTTTCAATTCATAAGCGCCACAAATCAATGCAAGTCACCACATTGTGTTTTTCGTAACACCTTTATCTTTGATTTATGATTTTCAACGATTCTGTGCATATTTACATTTCATTTTAAAAGATGAATTAGCTATTTACTATACTATTTGTACTTTCTTGGACAATTTACAACACCTACCCTACTTGAAAAAAACTGGTTCGACGGAAAGAACTTCTAATCCAAAATCAAAAAATTTCTAATCCAGTCAAGTTTGGAGACTAACGTTTTTTTTCTAGTTCATTTCATGCAGATTTCAACAGACGGAAATACGATAGTTCAAAATCCAGACAAAAAATACCTTCAAAATCTTCATTTTTCTACATCTGCTGCCCTCATAAACTAAACTAAAGTTCGGCCCAGTGATCGATACCAAGTGAAAAGCCGAAAAATCTCTATTGAAAATTGCAGTTAATCTATTAAAGCACACTGCGAATACGTAGAAAACGCACCGGTCGGCGGTGTAATTTCCGTGATGGGTGTTTCAACGCTTGAACGAGGGTACATTCGTGTTGCTGTCTGGTCATGCGTAAACGAGTGCTATTTCTCTGGGATTTCTCTGAGCCGACACCAAGGGAGGTGAGACGCTGCTTCTACTGAAAACATGATGATTGGCTCAATCAGAGCAAGGTTGTTTTGGCCGTATGTGGGAGGAGACGGGAATTGAAGGCGCCGTAAAAACGAACGAACAATCCGTGTTCCTCCACAGGATCTCCGATCTTTATCACTCACTGGATCAATACGTCGTTTCACCTCAAGAACAAGCGCACGTAGCTTGAGACTTTCGCACATGAAAGCGACACCATTCATGTGTTACTCCATGAAGCAAAGCATCTGTTTCTTATTTCCACATGTTTCTATGATGTTCAAGTTTCCATGGCCTTTCAGTATTTCTTTTCTCAGATTTACTTCTACCCCTTCTTTTGTTTTTTATGCACATTTCTACTTCGTACATCCTAGTATGTACTGTACAAAACAATAAAAAAGTTTAGAATCAATTAAGATAATTAGCTAGCGGTAAGGACCGCTCTGTCAAGCAGATCCGTGTAATTTGCTCATTAGTAGATCTAACTTAGCGTACTCTGAGAAGATTCCAGCTATGCCCAGTGAGCAACGGTGCGTTGAGGCACGTGATATAAATCCAACTTTTTCTCTATCTCCAAATAACTCCAGATAAACTGCAGGAATCATTAATTCCAAAGAAATCACTAAACAAACATATTACGGATTAATTACTCTCAAGCTATGAGTTTCACTTCAACCAAGTCAATTAAATCAAACAAACAACCTCTACGACTTTACGAAGTCAAGAAATATCACTAAACCTTCTGTTTTTTTTACATGAAATGCGATTCCTGAACGAAGCGCTTTCAAAAGAAGGTGCAAGGTGGAATTCTTAGTTTCATCTATTAGCTATTAGCTTTTCTGCTTTTTTCTACTCGAGAAACATTTAAGTGCCGCCATCTTTTTGATGGTGTTCTGTAAAGTGCTTCTCTTCACATTGTAGTGCGACTGATTGCTCTCACCTGTTGTTTTCACGTTTCTCCACTCATTATTCTCTGTTGTTCTATTCTATTCTTCTCCTCTGTTCATTGCTTTGTGGTCGGTCTATGGTCGGCCCGTCACTGGTGAAACTTCATTATTTTTTCATGGTGGAGCCTTAACATCCCTCTACATACCTCTATAACAGTGATAGCGGAAGAATGAGACTTGTTGTGCTTCCAAAACCTTTCTTCTAAATCTTTTCTCGTCACCCATAACTTTTCGCAGTTATTATTTTTTACACGTCCTTTCGCCGGGCTCCACACTGTAATTATGAAAATACAAAGCTACTCTCCTTCTCAACAGCGCGAACACCAACAATTACCTTCTAGCTGTGCAAATATTGGTATTACTGGAGTGCTGAAGAATACTTGAGGGTTGCACAACTTACTCCGAATCTTACCTAGTAAAAGTATAGGCGCAGAAAGCTGCTAGTAGCACAAGAAACTGGTACTCCTATTTATTTCGATGTTTGAAAGCAGATTTAAACAAACCTAATGAAAATAGTTGCAAAATCTGGAGGATTTAAAGAATGATTTTGTGAGTGATTCTACCTTTTTCTATTTTCTGACCTTTTAAGAGATTTTTTCTCAAAATAACAAAAGGGTGTGGCAGTCTGGCATTAGCGAGCATCCAGAAGCTCGTTTCTCGTTTCAGCTGTTTTCGCACGCTGTCCGATGTCGTCGTCGATGCGGCGGCACGGGAAAGAGTGCAAAATCGTGCAGCCTTGCTCACTTAGCCTTAATTGTTCTCGTTTTTCAGTACGTCCCAGTATTTGTTGACTTTGCTTGAACCAGTGTCTAAGGGTCTTGACTTCAAATTTGAGTTGTGTTTTTGCCATACTGCCAACTGCTTCACCTTTTTTGCACTCTGTCTTGAATTGAAGGGCAAGGCTCTAGATTTTGCGGAAAAGAAGTCGCTTATTCTTGTTGGAAATTATGCCTGCATACACTTTGATCACAGTTTCTACTCGTTTAGCGCTTCACTTCGTCAGAATACAGTTAATTACTGCATAAACATGTATAGCAAACCTAGAATTATTTATTTGTTCACTTTTCTCACTTCGTTCAAAAATGTTTGAGAATTTCCTTCTTCAGTTATTAAGTGTATACAAACCCGCTTGATAAGCCTTAATCCTCTGTCAGTCCCCCACAGTTCTCGTATCGTTCTTCAATCATACGGTAATACATCAACGCCCTTTAAACAGTATGTTATAGCACCGTGCTAAGTGGATTTTCGATCTTGAATTAGTAAACTTCCTTTTAAAACTCAATCTATTGTATGTTCTGATTCAGACTTTGATAGTACGAAGACCGAAGTGATACAATTCTTTAAAAAAACTAGCTATTAATGTCAACGTTTGCGGAAGCCAACATTTCAAGGGATCGCTGATTGGATCAGAGTTTCAGCTACATCGTTAAAACACTACCCCTTTATGTTTCTGAAATCTTATAGCTAGGTTTTAGAAAAGAGAAGCAGTAGAAACTCTTTATTAGGGTCGGGGAGTTCTATCCTAACAAGTGTTTTTATTTATTTATTTTTTGACTCTGCGTGAATCTGCTCACTCTTTCGCCAATGATTCTAGAAGTAGAAACAACAACAGTTAAGTGGTATTTAAGCAATGAGACCTCGACTTTGCTCACAAAATACGCGGAAAAAATTAAATAATTGCGGTCACTGTATTGCAGAATGGAACTATAATCTGATGAAAGGTCCTTCATCCTTACACTCTTTCTAAACTATCCTCATACTTTATCTAAACGATCTTCCTCATCGGCTTTGTCTCATTGCTTATATCAATGAATTGAGAGAATGAATAAACTGCATTGGCAGTCCACGGCTATATGAAAAATAATAAAAACATGGAGGATTAGTTGAAAGTTTCAAACGATCACTTTGTTCTGGTCTCCAATTATCAAAAAGTTATTCACTAAGCACATCTTTTTGAAACCTGTTTAATGTATATGTTCACAGAAAAAGAAAGTCATTGTGTGGATATTTTGGAAAAAAAAGTTTTTTTTCCACAAATATTACCAAAAACACGTACAAAAATCTTCTAACGTAATTGCATGTTTCACTTTCCATGAAACAGCTGATCATCATCTAAATGATGCTGTTTTCTCAGTTTTGTTTTCCATTTCCTTCAATTTTTGAATTGTGTCTCAACTGTGTTGAAATGCATTTATATTTCACGGACAAACAAATTTTGGCACAGAAACCGTGGAATTCTGTAATTTTGAAAGTCTGCTAGGGAGGAAGAAGAGGAGAGGTTAGAAATAACGAAGGGTCAATTTTGTATTTGGAATAGCTCTGCTTATTTTAATTTTGAAAAATAAAGGAAGCATAGAATTGCGCATTATTTATCGGATGGCCGAGCAGTTGCCACAAAAAAGGGAAATTACCGCATCATTCGTCGCAATTCTGCAACGCTTCCCGCCTGTTAGGGAGACAAATGTTCCTACTCGAAGTGTGGTCGATATCAATCTGAGGCAGCCACTTGCTCCCGTAGTGTAACAATTGCATGGCTATCATATATGTGCATACACATAGGTCTTATGTTTTTGTCATGTCATGTCTTATTCACCACGGATCTATCCGAGACTCCATATTGTTGCATGGCCATAAACCAGCCGGAAAAATCCACTTGATTTTTGATGACAGTACTCCATTTGTTATATGCGGATGTTCATTGTTGAGAGCACGCTACATATAAACAAATTTTATCCGCACTATTCTCCAGCGCTAATTGAACACCTGGAAGGCATTCTTATACTCACATATTTTAATATGGAACCAAAAATTCTCAAAAGGGGTTCTCAAATTCTCAAGGGTTCATGGTTTTTGCGATTACTGATCTAAGCGAAATAAGATAGAAATTAACAAACAATGTGAGAATGCTATTTAGCAACGAGGAATACCTTTTTAGAGCAGCTACATTCCAATGTTTTCTGAAGGCCACTTTCTACAACTGGGAGCTAAGCGCTGACTAACGAAACTTTTGATTTCTGAAACAAAAATCCCATGCTGAAAGAGCTGCAGTTGACAATTGTCCGAACAGGTTTTCGAAGTCAAAAAAATAATTAGTGTAATTGAAAAGCAAATTGATAACATTGTACTCTGACAACTGCAAAAAAATCACTGCCGGTTCTGTCAAAAAAACCTAAACGATGAAGGAAGGAGCATGGCTAGTCTCAATCCCGTGATCCTGCAATGAGGTTCCAGAAAGTTTTACGTGCAACTTACTCACTTATAAACTTAGTTGTTGCCTTTCCTGTCCACTCAAGTGGTCCAGCAATGACAACAGAAAGTCATGCACCTCTATTGTTATACATTCGTATTAATCTTTCTAAGCACTATGTTTCTCCCGGTTTTAGCCATTAATAATTCGATTTACAAAAGGATGCAAAGTTCAAAGGGATTTTAACGCCGTCCTATTATATTTCTTAAGATTTAGTATGTGATAGGGTTGAAATTCAAAGAAATAAAGTAAAAAACAAATGAGAAGAAGCTTAGTGAACGTATCTAGAGATTCAAAAAATGCTAAAATTCATGGAAAATCACTTGTTGAAGCCTCCAAACCTTCAAAAAGATGAGAATTCGAGTTGAAATGTTTCTACTCAGTTTTGCGTCGAAGTTGAGAACATATATTGAATAAGACTTCAAAACTGGCCCCAGCATATCGATTCCATCACGACTCCATCAGTCCAACAAATTAGATGAATCCTGAACTACAAGTGCAGTTCACAAGGGATTCATATGATTATCGCCGAGTCCCCGATCCTATTCGTACGAATGCTCCTCTTCACTTGTTGGTCTACTGACGGTACATTTTATTCGTTGCGGAGTACTGAAACGGCAACATCAACCTGCGAGCTGCAAGCGCCATCGCGAACGAGGAGCACTCATCCATATTTATCCTCTTTTCGCAAAGCGTGTGATCATCTTCTGGAAGCTTCCAGGGAATTTCTTGCTTCATAACTATGTTTTTGATTTTGAATGGAGGGTAGTTAAGAGTTGTTTTTTGATCTCAATTCATTTGATTTTACTTTTGTTTCCACTCGGAATTCCGCTTGTTGCCCATGGAAACAAAACTTCAATGTTCGAAAGAGGCCCGTCATTAGGGCATTTCGATCATCCTTTTTCCACATTGATGTGGGAGCTCCATTAATCCCCTTACTTTCTTTTCTGTTTGTTTCCCAGTACAAGTTTTTTTTTTCATATGAAAAAAGAATGAAGAATGAAATTCTCTAATGTTGGGCTTGTGCTGAACATTTAGGCTTTGTTTATCATACACAGTAGAAAGTGGTGAAAATGTAAGTGTTAACTAGGAAGGAACCGTAAAGTGTATTTAAAGTAATCTATATTCTCAATGTCGGTGTTATAAGACATCATTAGATTGCACTTTCATTTCGTCATGCATAAGTAATTGAATATCTGCCTGAAAAAGCGAGTGCCGGGGTGTCGCACGTCTTTTCTGTTAGAATTAGTACGACTTGATAGTAGTTGCTCTGTTTATCGTACGGAAAAGAGGTGATCATCTAAAATTTTCTTCACATTGCACATAAACTATCTGGACAATTGTGAATTAAGCACTAACATTCGATATTGAATATTTGCAACAAATTTATGATGTAGTTGAGATGTTTCATAGTTTAAACTCGTTTTCCGCAGAACTCAGCTGACTTGTTTGAAAAAATTCGAAGTGCGATTCCTCTGCATGTCGCTATGCAGAGGAAACATAACTAAGTTTCGATGTCGCTGTACTATCCCCCTTTGTTCATGCAACAGCTTAGAGAGTTTTGTCCATGGATGTTTTTTCTCTTAAATATTTTAAGATTAAAAATGCTCAGTAGTCGAAATTACACGCATGAAATGTTCTGAAATAACAGCGCTCAGTGATACCATAGTATTATATTTGTTGGTAAGAGAAGCAGGAGGTTTACTGTGTCCGGATAACAAATTACTGCATGCGTCGTCACAACTAATAGCAATGCGTTATCTCATATCTATGAATGTGTTTTGCTTTCATATATATATTTTTTTTTTAAAGAAAATATTTGTAATTCAAAGATATTTATCCTGCGAAAAGGAAAGGGAGAAACATAAGGGTTTTTCATTTTTTAAAATATTTTAGGAGAATGTGATGAGGTCGCTTATTTACGACACGCTTAACTTATTTATACATATATATATATATATATATATTGTTTCTAAAAATTTTTATTTAAAATTTAGAAAAGAAATTATTTTTCAACCAAGTCAGCTGAGTTCTGCGTATTTGTTCTGTGGGAGACATTCAAATTTCCTTCTAAAAAAACCCATGTGATCTAATTTAGGTTAATCTAATCTACAACTTCCTAGGAACAACCAGCACTCGGAATTCATCCCTCAAGTTTCCGTTGATTCATTGTCCACTGAAACGTGCCGTTTGTTTCGTAGCACCCGTTTCGCACTGTACCTGCTGATCTTCTCTTTTTCAGGAGCTTCTCCATCTAACCAGTAGTGCCGAGTCTATGTAAAAATGAATGGTTTGTTCATCAAGGCTCGATTTATTCTCCAAAACATCAATCCAATATACGCTTTGGATGTAACCACTTCTACTTTTAGATGTTGTTTGCGGACCACATTTCTCCGGTATTGCTTGCGACTGGCCTGTTTGTGTTCATGGAGAGGTGGATCCAGTGGACAAGATTTGCTGGTGTCACAATAACTACGCTCCACCGTTCTGTGAATTTTGCCTTCCTGGTAGGGCTTTGATTATCCTTCGGTTGTGATCTGATATGGGCTTCAACACAACTTTTGCAGCAATTTAGAGCACGGA
The DNA here is from genome assembly GCF_031761385.1 of Necator americanus. Lineage (NCBI taxonomy): Eukaryota > Metazoa > Nematoda > Chromadorea > Rhabditida > Ancylostomatidae > Necator > Necator americanus. The sequence continues at coordinate 13,442,068 of NC_087374.1, forward strand.
TTACCTCCTATTTCGTATGTTTTGAGGGATGAGGCATTAATTCATTTTCTTCACACAAAAGCTTAACATAGTTATCATCAAATTATTCAAAAATGTGCAGTAAAATCTGATATTTTGCTAATTTTGCATTGAAGAAAAAGCAAGTTAATTTATGGCAGTATTCCATTTCATGAGATATGTGCAGTAGGATAGCTAATTCATCGACAGAAGACGAAAAAGACACGAATCCGCGTTTTTTTTTCATAAATCGCCTCAATTTGATCTGTATTATACCATCTATACATCAATAGATTCCTGAACGCGAGCTCTACCGATTGAATGTAATTTTTGAAGTTGAAGTTGAAGTTTCAAAACCTATCAAGGAAACAGTTTTTGAAAAAATTACCTGCATTATTCTCTGTAGTTATTCTATTCTTTTCAAATGTAGTGACCAATGCAGTAACACAGCCGTAGCTGGACTTCCAATAAATCGAAAAAAATAAGCTTTCTATAAAAACACATGAAAAGTTCTATATCTTTGCAGGTTCAAAACTGACCACAGCTGAGGCACATTTCAGAAAAATTGGAACCAATGATAGCCCAAAGACTGTTCTCTATACTGTTGTGCCGACAGATGCCAAACCTAATTTGTTAGTGATTTACGAGCTGCCAAAAATTAGAGTAAGAAACGCAAAATACCGAAGTTGTAATTTTAGCTGCAAAAAAACAGCATATTTTGCAATTTTTTGCAAGAAAACAGTTTTTGAGCTGGTAATGTCTGTCATTTCTGAAGTTCAAACATGTCACTTTGGTCAAATTTACAAAACCTTCAGAGTCATGGAGAGCTGTGAAAGATTTCAAATTGTTTGCAATATTATGTAGATTACAAATATGTAAAGGATAAAGCCACTGGCGTATCAATCCACTTAGGATGCGCCAACGCGATTTACTGGAATTCGTAATCGTTGAGGTTTTGGAACACGCCGTGATAGCCTATACAATGACTTGCGGCGGCCAGCCGATGAGCAAGTCAGTGTTTTTATCCTCCCAGACAAGTCTGGTACCAATTTATCGACCCCGCAGGGATGAAAGGCTTGGTGAGCACTAGGGCGGATTCGAACCCTCGACCGTGTGGCTACAACGGACCTCTAACCGAGTGCGCCACACCCTATCAATTCCACTTTTCGAAAAATATGTCCACGTCAAAAATCATATATTCTTGGGACGCAATTATCTCGGACTCAATCTTGTTAATGTGTACTCGCAGGTAGTTTTTTTAGGAACTGTTTCCTTGATAGGTTCTGAAACTTCTAATTACATTCAATCGGTAGAGCTCGCGCTCGCGAATCTATTGATGTGTAGATGTTATAATACAGATCAAATTGAGGCGATTTATGAAAAAAAAAACGAAAAAGACGCGGATTCGTGTCTTTTTCGTTTTCTGTCGAAGAATTAACGATCCTACTGTAAGGTAGATGGAACAGAATCTTTTCTAGGCCATCCAGTAAGCTGTGAAAGTACCTACTCTATATCTTACTATAGGATACAATTCGATGAGAACGAACTGGCTTGTAGTATGGGTGCATGTGTGATTGCGACCGCAGTAGGACTCTCGCTGACTCCGATCGGACACTAGAGCTGAGCGACGGTCCGAACGTACCACTCTGAGCATATCTGTTTATGCAACTGCACCACAAGTGAAATCGTTTTGATCTGGCTGTACCTGTGAAAATAAAAATCCAACTTAAAGTACTATATTCGTAGTTTTTTCCCTTCCAAGAGAGAAAAATGTCGGACTTTTCTTGTCCTTCAAATTATTAGTCAAGTTAATTATAAGAAGATGCCATGAGTAATTTTGAGACAGATATTTTAATTGAAGTAATAAGCTCATCAACATCAAAAAAATTGCAGGAACCACTTTCAAAACTCCTTGTTTATCTAGCTACCTTCCAATCTTTCCTTTCTATCTTCATTTAAAAAATGTTTTTTTTTTAAACTGAGCATAAAAAGCATAAAAGTATCCGGAAATTTAGTGGCCGAAAAACATGGGATCACTTCCAAAATCAGTAAAATAAATAGTAGAGGATTTTTCAGCAACTGGCAATCTTTCGTCCACCATAATTGGAGGCGAGAACGGGAAAAAGTTGGAACAGCTACCACCTTTTTTTTCTTCTTTTGCTACTTATTATGATTGTATACTCTAATCGATGCTGTCGAAAATATTTCAAGCACAAACCGTGAACTTGTCTCCTGAAATACCTGCTCGAAAAAGAAATAATGACAAAGGGCTGTGGAAGTAGTGCGAAAAACAACGTCAGCCCATCTTTTTCAGCAAAAAAAAACGGGATGAGAGTCATCATTTCCACTGACACTTTCAAGAAGCATGTCGTTCCCATTAAGAAACCAATCTTGAAGAAGTTCCTTAGTAGCATATCGAAACAATGTTGAGGGTGCTCTTAGTAGGAACTAATGATGATTTTTCGCTTTGTAAATGAATAGTTTTGAAATTTTCTATCCACTGAACATGAGTTTTTTTTTAAACTGAAAGCTTAATATAAGCTGTTGTAGAGAATACAAAGTACTATATAATTGGAAATCACAAAAAATTCAGAGATTACCGCCGACTTTCCAACAAAAATATGAGCTCTCAACCTCCTAATGTTCTCTTCAGGTTACTGGGGAGAAGCATGCGATCGAAAAATCCTCCCAGCAATGCATGAACCGGTTCTTCCCGCCTTTTTCACTCATATTGTTCTCTACTTACTGGTCATTTCAGTTGCTCTGCTGACATACTTTGTAATTGACAGGTGAGAGCTTTTCAACTCACAATTCACTCCATATTTTCGAGTTTGCCAAGTTAAGGTGCCGATCTAAGCCACCACCCTACAGAGAAGTGATCAAAGATGCTCCACCGCCTTACTACTTGATATGAGATACTACGGTTTGAAGAAAATGCTCACAATCTATAGCGTAGAGTTTTTGATCCCTTCACTTCCCTGTTTGTTATTTTCATTTGATTTTTTCGTCTTCTTGCTGGAAAATTATTTATAAAGATTTATATTATTTGTGCAACATTGTTCGCGCTGCGTGATAACTGCACTGCCGAAGCTCTGCAGTAAGAACTCTGACGACGTTGTTTGACAAGTTTTTTTAGAATTCGATTCGTATCCTCATTAAAACGTGGAAGTGCTGAGACGCCGTACACGAGTGTAATTGCTGTCTGCTCGCGCTAATTTCTGCACTGAACACAATCAGGCGGTGTGTGTTTGGTGTGTGGGAACGTACGAGCTATATAGCTTACAGTGCTACCACGCAAAGCACACGTCAGGTAACGGCTGCTTTCAAGTTGACTTATGTGACCAGACGAACCTCATCATCGCTTCCACGCTCAAGAGGAATTCGAGAGACCACCAGCTTACCTGCCAAGGACCACCCCTTTAGAGCACTGCAAGTTAAAGATGAGACTTCTCATACCTAAACTCGACGTTCTCTGACGAGAGTTATCACTCAGTCGAACATCCGGAATGTTAGAGGTGTTTGATCGCATTCGACTTTGAACTTCTTCTCAGGTTTGAAATGCGGTCCTACAAGAGAAACGAAGGATTTGCTCTCCAACCGAAAATCAACAGACAGATCGCAAATATGACGATGCAGAGCGAGATTCCGTCAAAGTGTGTATATTGATATTGGAGTGCAGAGCAGGAAAAGCTTTGCGATGAAGATTCCTTCATGAAGTGTGCGTCCAGGATGCAGCAGAGAGAACGCTCCCGTTTCTAACGACGAATGCAACGTTTGCCTTTGCATCTGCCGAATCAATGTCCAACGATCGTCATACGCCGTCTAGCGAGGAACCACTAGCAGAATCAAAGGTTTTGGTCCGCATTCAAAAGGCGAGGATTGAAAGTCTGGTGAAGATCATAGAATTACAGCAGGAAAGCCGAGACCTCTTGCTTCAACTTGGTTTCCTCAAACGACTAGGTTCATCTGTTTTGTCATAAAACGATGAAAGGATACCTGACTCGTGATCACGTTGTTCGTTGTCATAGTTCCTCTCCACTAGACGTTACCCGCCATGAAACTCAATAATTTTTTTAGGAATTTCACTGCTGTCTACAATGTACAAGGTTTTTGAGATGAAAGTTGATGAACAAGACGACTTTCTCATTGGTCGATAGACGACTGACCAGGTGTTGGGGGATCGTCAGGAGAGTTATGGAAGTGCGAGAGGTGCATTTTAAGACCATGCGATTAGCTTTTCTGGCCTCTGGAGCCGTTTTCAACTCTCCCCATCAAGGCTGTGTTATCAACGCGCTTCCCCAATGGATCTCCAGGAAAGCTTGTACACCTGATCAACGAAATGAATAGAAGACGCTGCGGTTTAAACACTCGAAGGATAAATGCAATCGTTTGTAGGGGTAATTGAAGCATTACTCAGTCCTCTTGTTCAATTTCGCCGTCGATGACATCATGCAAAACCTTTTTCACCTTAGCATCATCAAGAAGCCTCCTGACCCATATTGATATTGCAAAAAGCAGTACGAAACTGCAACACGTTGTCAACCATGTAGCAAAATTAGCAAAAACCTACGGACTACGTCTGCACAATAGTATGCATAAACAGATATGGGTGTCCTTAAGAAATTTAACGGGAATCAGGAAAGACTGGCAGCCAAACGAACTCGTAGGCGAGTTATTTTCTATAAGACATCTGTCGATTAACAAAGGAAGCTGCAAGAGTGGTATACAAAGAGCAAAGATGGGCTAACACTTGTTCCGCATTGAACTCTGCAACCATGTGTCTGCGGTCGGTCCCTGTCTTATGTTATTTGGTCTGTCACGATGTACGGATCGTGGGCAGCACAGTTTATAGTGATAAATAAAATCGGGTTTGCTGAAACGAAACTGTTAAGAACGTTGTTTGCCCACTTCTGGCTCAGGATATCCCACAATGAAGGTCTTTACGCAGAAATAAATATAGCGTACCAACGGATGGCACTTGGAACGCAAAAGCACTTGACATCGCCGACGAAGGTGGCCACAAAAAATTGTCTTTTCTACTTCGGTCATGTTATGAGAAGACAAGCACAAAGCATTGCTCAGCATGTCTTGAGGATTCTGTCGGGTTCAACTTCGAAGAGTCGCCGAAGACAGAAACTCTGGATAGTGACTACTGGACTGATTCTGTGCAGGTTGTTGCTGTAGCTGCTGCTGTGCTCCTTATCTTAGTCCAGTTACCATTTCAAACGATGTTGTACATCCCGCTGGTGTTCAAACTGCAGCAGTTGTTCTCTGATTCGTGTTGTCTGTGGGGTAAAATTAACCGATTTGGTTTAAGACCCCGTACATAGTACGAACCAATGAGTTTTCTCGATAGTTTTTTTGGATCCGTGGATAACTTCACTTCCGTATCCAGTCTTTTACTGCTCGGGTCCAAAGATTGTCGTTAGAACGCATCACGTGTCTGGCCGATCTAATTTTGCTCTCTTTGGCATATGCGGAATGACTCTGATCTCCAACTGGTAGTAGGAGTAAACTTCGAGTCCCTTCTTTGACTTGCGTAGCGCGGGATACTCCTAGCATCACCCTTCCAAATTTGCATTCTACGACGCTGACAGCATTTTCTCCCTGATTGCGAGACAGCCACGTTCCTGAAGCGTAGGTTAAGGCAAGAATGACGGTGGTGTTGAATAGGTGAGCATGGAGCCGGATGTTCTCAGTCCTCTTCACTACATCCTAGATCCTCCCCACGCCGCTCGTTTCCTTCTGTCCTGCTCAGAGCAGAACAGAAGTCGTACATCATTTTGATTTCCCGACGTAGATATAAATAACTGGAGCATTCGGATATAACCGTTTCGTTGAGCGTGAATGGAGCATCAAGAACCCGTCCGTTCCTCACCAACATCGTTTTGTCCAGGTTCAGCTAAAGATGGATCTTTCTACACGTTCCAAATTCAGTCAGCATCAATTCCGCTGCTTTTCCGGTGCTTGATGTTATCAGGACCATGTCATGAGCGGGACGAACATAGTGTAAGTGGCGATCGTAAACTTTCACTTCATGTTGTCCCATTCCAATCGTCGTAGTGAAATTATGTCATCCCGACAAACTCTTCTCTTCATTTCGTCGACAATGGGGAAAATTTGGTAGTGAAGTTGCCACACAACTCATGAAGTATCATTATGTATGGAGTAGGGACGCCTTTGTTGTCCAAAGCCTCCATGATCGCTTTGATCTCAAGTGTATCGAAGGCTTTCTTCGAATCGATGGAATTGAGATAAAGCGGCATCTTGTACTCTCACGACACCTCTGTGAGTTTTGAAACGGTATGTATGTGGTCAATCGTACTGAAACTTTTGAAATCCTGCTTTTACGGATGCCTGTTTTTCATCTAATGTTCTTTCCATCCTGTGTGCTCTTGTGAAAAGCTTGTAGATGACAGACAGGAAGCAGATAGGACGATATTTGCCGATTTCTTGTGGGTCTCCCTTCTTATACAACAGCACAGTCTTACTAGTTTTCCTATGAATAGGAATCTTGCATTCTGAAAGATAACGAGTGACGAGTCTCACCTGTGTGTTGATGAGTACTGGAGGTAGGTTCTGCTGATGCAGGCTAGGAGGACTAAGTACGACGTCATCGGGCTGACTGAGACGAGACGGCCCAATTAGCGCCATATATGACACCGGAGAAGAACATTTCTTAGAAACATGAGATAGTAGAGGAGTTGGTGGAGTTGGTTCCCTCGTCAACACGAGTATGGCAGTGAACATCGATTCTTTCGAGTGACTTACCTCCCGACGTTTACGGAAGATGAGAAGATGTGGTTAAACGCCAGCTTTGACAATCTTCGTTGCTTACGCTCCAACATCGAGCTACGAAGAAGAAGTCGAAGCTTTTTATATGGACCTAAAGAAGTTCAGAAAAGCTCATTCCATATAAAAGGTCATTATTGGCTAACAGTGCTGGCTGAAGCAGCAGAGGCGGGTAAGAGCATTCACTACGCTCGTCGGAACTTTGCCAATCATAGAATAAAAATAACTGCTCTTCGGAACCCAGATGCAACAACTACAGCATCGAGAAACAGGATCGATAAGGTCATTCACGAATTCTACTCAGATCTCTTCGACAGCCATGTCCACTCCCTCCTCATCCGTCCAGAAGTCCTCCTTTCCAAAGTTCTACATGCCATCGGTCGATGAAGAACCGTACTTTACTTGTTTTCGACAGAATCAAGCCTGAACATTTGAAGAACGTACCACCAGTCCTCATCAACACACTGGCGAGACTCGTCACTCGTTATCTTTCAGAATGCAAGATTCCTATTCATAGGAAAACTACTAAGACTGTGCTGTTGTATAAGAAGGGAGACCCACAAGATATCGGCAACTATCGTCCTATCTGCTTCCTGTCTGTCATCTACGAGCTCTTCACAAGAGCGCACAGGATAGAAAGAACATCAGACAAAAAACAGGCATGCGTACAAGCAAGATTTCAAAAGGCGTTCAGGGGTTCACGATTGACCACATACATATCGTTTCGAAACTCATAGAAGTGTCGCGAGAGTACAAGATCCCGCTGTGCCTCAATTCCATCGATTCGAGGAAAGCCTTCGATACAGTTGAGATCAAAGCGATCATGGAGGCACAGCAAAGGCGTCCCTACTCCATACATAAGGATACTTCGTGAGTTGTATGGCAACTTCACTACCAAAATTTCCCCATTCTACAACGATGTCATAGTCGACGTGAAGAGAAGAGATTGTCAGGGTGACATAATTTCACTACGACGATTGGAATGGGATAACATGAAGTGGAAGTTCACGACAGCGATTTACACTGTTTTCGTTTCGCACATGACATCGTCCTGATAACATCAAGCACCAATCAGGCGGAACGAATACTGACCGAATTTGGAACGTGTAGAAAGATCCGTCTTTAGCTGAACTTGGACAAGACGATGTTAATGGGGAACGGATGGGTTTCTGACGCTCCATTCACGCTTAAAGGAACGGTTATATCCGAATGCTCCAGTTATGTATATCTAGGTCGGGAAATCAAAATGATGTACGACCCAAGCTCTGAGCAGGACAGAAGGAAACGAGCGGCGTGGGGACCATACAAGAGCATCGAGGATGTAGTGAAGAGGACTGAGAACATCCGGCTCCATGCTCGCCTATTCAACATCACCGTTGTTTCTTCTTCAAGCTGCGCTTCAGAAACGTAGGCGTTTCGCAAACACGAGAAAAATGTTATCAGCGTCGTAGAATGCAAATTTGGAAAGGTGATGCTAGGAGTATCCCGCGCTACGCAAGTCGCAACCGGATCATCCTGGACCGTCTTGAAGCGATTCATTCTGAAGCGACTTATTAAACAACGCTTAGAAACAAGGTGCGCCGAACAAGCTGGATTTTGTTCTGGCTGATCAACGATTGAGTGGCATCGTCAGAAGAGTGATCGAAATATGGCAGCAGTCTTCAAAGCCAGTGCAGTTAACCATTTTGGGGTTCCGAGCCGCGAGCACTACTCTCATCGGGGCCGTCTTCTCAACGCAATTTGCCCCACTGACAACATGAATCAGAGAACAACTGCTGCAGTTTGAACACCAGCGGGATGTCAAGTGAGTGAGTAAAGTGGTAACTGGAGTAAGGAGCAGTGGCAACACCATTTTTGTTCAATTTTTATCTCCAGTCGACGACATTATGTGAAGAACAGTAGACCATCGTCTTGCTGATATCATGTCATTGCCCGGACATTGCAGCACTGACGACGTTGGTGTGAGCTTTGCCAAGAAAATTTGTCTCGAGAGCTTAATATCTGGGCTCCTGTGGCTTCTGCCGTTAGACAGCTGCGCCCCTAAAAGCATCTTATAATCCTACTTATTAATTTTTCCCTACGATATACCTGACTATTGCTTCACCTACAAGATTAAACTTATTGTTACGCATCTTAAGTCCGTAACCTGACCTTTACACTGCTCTAAGCTCGCAAACGTCAACTTCGAGTAATTCACACTGAAATTATTTAAAAAAATCATGGATACCGTGGGTCCACAAATAGGATTTCCCAGCTGCTCAACATAATTTAAAACAATTAAACGAATATTTAACTGTGATCATATCAATGCCAGAAAGTTATTCATACAAATCCCGGAACATTGAATGTGAATGTATTTTGAATTTTCTGGACTAGTTGTTGTAGTCTCATAGAAGTCCTTAGCAGCATAACTATGATTTCCAAATGTCTGTCATGTAAAAATCCCGCTTTCTATATAATTTATATATACTGTTCTTTGAGTGTTGTGCTTGGATGAATATGATTTGCATGGTCGAGCCTTTAGCCAAAGTGCAATTTTTGAATTTACAGTGGTCCCGTTTACATTTTGAGAGACCAGCTCATTGAAGAGTTAATAAAAACCTTATCTCGAAGCGTAGTGTTGATTTCACGTTGTTCTCGGTTTCTTTTTCTTCATGGCTGATCATGCGACTGCAAACATTTTGGTAGGTTCTATCGAATTCGGACCCCTTCACTTTTAAATTCCTTTGTGTTGTGTAGTCAAATGTAGAACTTCCCGAAAACATGGAGATGTAGTCACAGGAATACAACAATGCGGCGCCACAGATGCGTCAACGACAGGCGCGAGACAATTTCTAATGTATTAGGGTGTTCGGAAAGTATCTGCCGAAAATTTCGCAGAAGCGCAGATTTTTTGAGAATTCTTTTGAGCTCTGGAATTTCCCGTTTTAAATATATTATATAAGGACACTACCTCTTGTATACACATAACATACCTGGCTTTCTCTTCCTTGCCTATTTCATCCTATAATGGCAACATTCCACCCATACTCGGCACGTACTCCTTTACGGGTTGGAATCTGGCCACCCCGCTGCTGAAGCTCATAGAAACTTAAGTCAAGTATTCGGCACTAAAGCCCCTTCTGAGCGGTCTGTGCGCGCCTGGTTCCAGCGCTTCAAAGCCGGGAACAAAAAACTCGAAAATGAGCCTCGCCCTGGTCGACCGACTGCAATAACGTTCGACGAGCTAAAGAATCTGGCGGAGCAGCATCCATATGAAGGTGTGCGGTATTTTGCTGCCAGTCTTGGCTGTTCGCTGTCCACCGTGAGCAATGGACTGCGATCTCTCGGAATGGTGAAAAAGCTCGGTCAGTGGCTCCCACATGCATTGAGCGACGGCAACCGCCAAAGACGCCTGGGCATCTGCACTCAGCTGCTCTCCGGAAGCTTCAGATTTGACTGGCTGGACGCCATTGTCACTGGAGATGAAGAATTGGTCCTCTACGTCAACCACACCCACAAACGTGCGTGGTGCGCTGGCGATGAAATGCCCGATCATTTCGTGAAAGGTGAAATCCATGAGAAGAAGGCCATGCTGAGCGTCTTGTGGGGAGTTCATGGAATCTACCGTTTCGAACTGCTGCCAGACAACACGACAGTTACTGCCGAGGTCTACTGCGCTCAACTGCAAAGACTGGCCGACAAGATCCGCAAGGAGCACTCGAAGCTCGACAACGTTCGCCTGCTGCACGATAATGCGCGCCCTCACATCGCGAAGAAGAATTCCCACAAAATTCTGGAGCTCGGATGGGAAGTTCTACCGCACCCACCGTACAGCCCGGACCTGGCCCCGAGTGACTGCCACTTCTTCCGATCTCTTCAGTATCACCTGGAAGAGAAGCGCTACGATGATCGTGACCACCTCAAAAATGACCATCGGGCTTTCTTCGCCTCCAAGTCACCGGAGTCCTACGTCAAAGGAATCCGTGATCTTGTGGGACGTTGGCAGAAGGTTGTAGATGTTGATGGAGATTATTTCGTCGAATAATAAAATGTTGTTAAAAAGTTGTGGTGTTTTGAAATTTGGCCGTATTTCGGCAGATACTTTCCGAACACCCTTATATAATGCGCTCATTTTCATGTTTTCTGTTGCTATTTGGCAGCGATGCACTTCAAATCACATATTTCTCCCGAGTTAGAAGGGAGATAATCTAAAGAGCGTCGTCCGTCCCATGCTTCCCATTCATTTGATTCCAATGGTTGGTTCCAGCAATTCAGTTAAGTTGATAAAGTGGTCCCAGTTCATCAACTTATCTGAACTGAGTAAAAGGAGATATGACTAAACGATAGGAATCGTCTAGGCCTCACAGCCTGTCTTCGTTGTTGTTATTATTTATTATTATTTATTTATGGTATGGTTTTATTGTTATTTGGTAGTCTAGGATAAAAGATTTTCTCCTATATTGTCGCAATGAAATTAAATCCTCTTCCGATCTTCGTTCGTTAAAACTTTAGACGTGGGTGAGTCATGAGTATCTGACTCTACTCTTTCCCTGATAATGAGATGAGTATAAAACATTAGTATCTCAAATAAAACAACTGGACTACTATTGAAAAATTATAGTCGGAAATCTGTTTAAAAAAAGCTGAATCGGTTACGGATGAGATTTTCCAAAGATTTTTTTTTCTAGTGGTAGCGTACTTGCACGCGAAGATACCGCTGTTCTAGTGTTCTTTTTTTTCAAAACTTTTTCCGGAACTCGGAGGTTGATGTTCATATCACATTCCCAGGACAGAAATTTGAAAGGTACGAGTATGTGACCAATAATAATGTGTCGGTAGCATTGGCTTCAGCTGTCCGAAATTGTTTACTTCACGGATACAAATTCATTCCTAAGCAAACAATTACGCAGCATATTTTTTGAGCATACATCAAAGAGATACAAATACAAAAATGACCGATGAGCAATGTGCATCACTGATAGCAGACAACAACTTTGTTATCTACGCGGAAAGACATTATCGGCTACCGTATGCTGTTGAGGGCACGGAAGAATGAGGGAAACGTGCAGTGTAAAGCACCTGTGGCGGCCATCAGGTTGCACAGGTGAGTGCGAAACAGATTACTTGATCACATCAGCAGCTTTCAACCCATCACCTGTTTTACATAGGTGCCCTTCACCTCAAAACCGCAATGGCTGCCGTTGGAAAACGATCCATTTTTAAGAGTAAGTCTATCGTTGTTACTTAAGTTTATTCTATACTTGATCAAATCGAAATTTCGACGGAATTTTTGTTAAATTTTTTCACGTTTAAAAAATAAAAATTTCTGCGCTAAATTCGTCAGTAAACAACGCTTGACTTATATACGGGACAAAAAAACTTTATTTCTCATGAAAAATGAGCTGAGATCGGAATGATCGCCCCAAACCTTCAGACAGTGTGATATGTAAGTTGCGCAAGCTAGCAAATGTGTTTAATATCTGTTTCCACACTAGAAGTGGTTATTTTTCCTTGAGATATTATCTCTAGGCAATAATTCCTTCCGTTGTTGAAATCTTCTGGAATTATTATTTTAAGATGTGGATTCAAATGTTGTAGATATAAATAATACATCAAATCAAAGATTTGCATTTTGATCGTGTGTAACTCTAAGAATGTAAGAGTTTAGAGTTTACAACATATATTTTGTGTTTATTTTAAAGCTTCACCTATCTTCACTTCTAATGCATTTCTAATGGGATTGAATTAGTTCTCTAGAGTAAATACAAGATGAATCAAGTTGCAGATATTGAAGACTTAATCTCACCAGAAACCTCACAGGCATCCACAGTAATGGATAGAATGCAGGTGAGGAACACCTCGCTTTCTCGGATTGATAATTCCGCTGCTATTCGGTTTTAGTGTCCTCTCTGCTCCAAGACATATCTTACTTTCTTTGGGCTTCGTAGACACATGCAATGTCATCAAGATGGACGGGTGGATCAAACTTGTGCTCATTGCCAAAAACACTACAAGTAAGCTTTTTTTCTCTATTCTTCCTAGATTCTCCTTGAATTTTGTTCAATACAGCTTAGTGAGAATACTGCTACGCTGCTATTTCTATGAATGAACTTGTCTTTGTCCGGGTAGCTTGAAATTCTTAGCTAATCATATTTGAAATGAAAGCTTGAAATCATATTTGTTACAGCTGCTTAAGAAAATAGACTAAAACAGAAATCAGAAATCTGGACGATTACTGTAAGTGATCCTGACTTATAGCGGAGCTCACTGTCTGTGAGGTATGAAGGTTGACGGAGGTTTTTAGTGTTTTTATCTCACTGTGTATTGAAAACTGCTCCTACAGGTCTTTTTTTTTTGGTTGAGATACCGTTTTTGTTAAACTATTGTCCACGAAATCCCTTTATAGCTAAACCCCTTTTCCTAGACCAGATTTGAGCAAATGAAGTGTCTTTCATAGGCGGCAATATTTTGATGCCAAGAAGCACACCTGTGCGCACCTGTTCGCTTGGGTGTTACAAACGCAAAGAAAACCGGAAAGCACCGAAGCAGGTGGCACAAGTGGAGAGCTTGATTATTCGGAACTTCTGGACACAGTAAGAGTCACTACAGACAGGGTACTGCCAAATCTTCGAATGAAATCAAACGGAGATTAGAAAGACTGTTTGCTTCTACCAAATGTTCACTTCCGACTTATTTATAAAAGCTTGCGAGATCTAGGTGGAGGCGACAACAGAAGTGAAGTTTTAATGCTTTTAGTAAAGTTGTTTATCATTTTTGTTCTAAAAGATACTACTGCGCATTTTCAAAACAATGTGCGCTATTTGACAAAATATTTTGCCCTCTATATTGTTATAGTATACTGTTCTGATGTTTCATATAACATTATTGATTATTGTTATTTATATAGTTAAAATTGACCATGCCAAGCAGAGCAGACAGGTTTTCGACTTCCTTTCTTCGACAAAATTCGTTTTCCTTTTTTCTGCATACAAGTTGATAAATGGTGATGGTATTTTTCATGGATAAGAAGTATTTTTGCACTTACAAATTCGCTTGTCATTTGTCCTCCTCATAAAGTTGAATATAGACCTCAAATACAAACTAATTGTTGTGGCCTGAAATATGAAACATAGAGGAAAAAAGTTTTCAATCACTTTTGTTCTAAAGGAGGATGCTACTGCTGATTGACTAATAGTACTCTCTTTTAATGTTCTTTCCTTCCTTCCTAACTTCTTCCGCTCACTAGTCAATATTTTCAACTCCTCGTGCTATTCTTCACCATTTTTCTCTTCCGTTACTTTTGCTTTTTGAGTTTTTCACACCTCACTCGATGCCATCCATACACACTATAATCTTTGGGAGCCGCTGAAGCGACTCTAACATCTCTCCTAAATGTAATAAACTGAATACGCCGGAAACACTCCGTTATGTCAACACATTTTATCTCAATGATTTCAATGAAAAGCAACCAATAGAACCAATACCAACAACAATACCATAGAGTAATTCTCTGAAGTGATATAAAATGCTTTCTTAGTTGTTTTTAGCGTGTGCACTTTCAAGATCGAAGGAAGTGGGTACGAATCATACCATCATACCTTCACATTACTTCACAGTAGTACTAACTGTTTTATAAACCGAAGTAGAAAACCCGGACAAAAATATGAGATCAATGGAACCTGAATCAGTTCATTTTTCAATGAACTACATAGAACTTGATGGTTTATATTATGGGTTAGTATTTAAAGATGTCTGTTTGTCAGCACCGTTCACCTGTTGTGACTCTAACTTCTTCCTGACTTGCAACCAAATATTCCCAAAAAGTGCTGTGGATTTGGTGAATAAGGCTAGTCATGCGCACAAGACAAATTCTTACCACAAGCACACTTAACATTATCAGTGCGAAATAGAAAAAACAGAGTTGCAGTGAAGAGTTCTTTTATGTAGCCCTTTCTGCCCTTTCTTTGACGGGAAGGTAATTCTGAATTAGGGATGATTTTGAAAGAACTTATAGTTTTCTTAATCAAAGAACATTTGAATACCTGTGAAAGGATCTATGAGACTGTCTATTCAGTTGAACGTTTTTTTCAACCTATTCTACATTATCTTATCTGAAAAAATCACGCAGTGCGACCTTACAGTGTGAAACTTTTCGAACAGCGGTGGATTTTCATCGTCAGATTGCCGCTTTTGGAGCTCAACTTTTCTAAACTTACAAGAATGCCGCATGAGCCTCTTCCAATCCTTTTGATCAAACCGTATTTTCCGAGTATGTTCATTCTTGTTATGGTTAACGATTGTGGAGAGTACACCCTATAGATCAGCGCTCACTGCCATACATCAACTTAAACCGCACAGCACACACGTACTACCCCGACCAGATCCGCCTTCGTAACGCCCTCCTCTACCACAATTCTGGATTGTGAATCAGGTTCATGGCAACCTACTTCAAATATACACGAAAGAAATCTCTTACACGGCGTGTACGATTAGTTCACCAGAATCAAAAATGGCGACTATTCGCCGTACGGCTCTGAACATCGGAAACTTCCAGTGGTCGGGCACGCCACTGGAAATTGATTATTTGTATGAAGCTGTGAAATCGGACCTGTGTCCCATCGCCAGAGAGTTTGCCGTCCATGGCCCAGCGAAGCTTGTCAAGGTCAAGAATCTCAGCCCATTGCTACTCCACGAGCAGTCGGCGTTCGCCATTGCGAGAGAAAGAGCACACGTTTTTTTTCTTCTCGTTCCTAAGTAATCACTGGTTTCCTAAAACTCCTCCGGAAGAGTAAGTGGCTCGATTCAATCCTGAATCCAAACCGCCAAACCTTGGCCCAAAGAAATGTTTCTTTCCTGGTTGAACGGAGTACAGGAAGCTCTTTCGCAAGTCACCGAAGTACAAAACTACGCTCTCCAACAACAAAAGCTGAAAGTTGTCAATGATCGCATGCGCAGACAGCAGGCTAAGTATGTTGGATGAGGATCTCCAACATGCTAGGTCTGGTTTTTCTGATGTCTAGGTTGGTAGTTTTTTGAAGTACTTAAAATAGAGTGAAAAAAGGAAAGAGCTTATGCCATAACATGATACCCGTGTGGTGAGGCATGACGAATACAGTCCATAGAATGTTGATTCAATTCAAAGTAAGAAACAGAAGTAAACAGAAGCAATTCAGCTTGGAAGAGCAGAACACATTTTTCTTCAATTGGAAATTCACTTTTATCGAAATATTTCAGATCTCCAGGTGCACTTAAGATGCACTTAAAAACACATTCCCTACCCTGCGTTTGTGAGAAATGTGGGAAGAGTTTCAGCAGACCCTGGTTACTGAAGGGTCATCAACGGACACATACAGGTATCGCGCGCTCGTCCCTCGTTGCTTCATGATTTTCTTGACCCAGTGCCCATTCAGGTGAAAAACCCTATATATGTTCATTCTGCGGTCGTTGCTTTGCCGATCGTAGCAATCTCAGAGCACACGAGCAAACCCATTTTCCGCATCGAAAACACAGGTTTGTCGAGTGATGTCAAGGTAATTTTAAATTCTAAATTGTTTTGACAGCTTTCTAATTTCAGGTGTGACTATTGCGATCTCTCGTTTGCTCGTATTCAAGTTCTAGAGAAGCACAAAGCTCTATGTCCATTAAAGCTCGAAGAAGATTCAAGTGACTTTTAAGCTGTTGCAAAAACTTTCATGAATAATAAATTTTAAATGATCGACTGTTCGCTGGACTCGGATTTTGATATGTTGAATGAAGTAGTTTGCTGAGATTGTTGTCAAGATAAATAAACGGCAGCGTGGGAATCCTGATGAATCGGATTAAAAACAGCCTTATGCATTTGTGGGTGTAGGCCATTGGCAAATCCAGCGATTTCGAAACTGAGTGTATGTTGAATTGTCCTTTGAATGCCCGGATACTAACAACTGGTTCCAAAAGAATGAGAAACATAAGACGCATTGACGCTTTTCAGATCACCACCTTTTAACTAGGAAGGACGACGTAATGGAAACGTACTGCTGCAGAATAGAAACAAAAAACACGAAAATAAGCGCATTAAAGGAGTAGTCTCACGACTGTCGCTGATCCATATGTAGCGCTGCAATGTGGTACTACTGTGACTACATGTCCACGTTTCTGCTATACTGTACCCTCTTCTCTCATGTCTTTTGAATCTTTTTTTCTGGGATTTTGAAAGACATGTGCCCGATGCAACCACTGATTTATTTCTGCAGAAAGGCATATTCCCCTTGCTCTTTCATATTTTGTCTGAGCAATACCGCCATCATAGTTTGTTTTACTAGTGATAAAAATTAATTGTGGTTTTGAAATCATATTTATTACTTACTACACGATCGTGATCCCTTACCGTTTAGAAACTGTCTTCCGCACCACTTCGCTGTTCGGCTTCTCACGTGATCATGACATACAGATCAAAGTGATTTGATCTAGGATGCTTAACAATCAATTCTCTGTTTACATTTACATCATTTCAACCATAATTTAGCAAGAATTACTTTTAAAAAGACTGATTTTTGAGCAACTATGACGATCAATATTTCCGGATGTGACGGCAGCGAAGAAATGTAGCTCCAAAACCAACTTGAAGTATTTGCTAGGAAATACCGTGATTCTTCATACTTACTTGTCAAAATAAAAATCCACAAAGCTTCCAGCTCTCTTAGAATATATGAAAGAAATGTAACACGTTTGATGATACCTTCATTGAATCACGTCGTACAGTTCTTTAAAATGCTGTACACGTCACTACGATCAGAACCTATCAGAGCACCGAAGAGGTGCGGAGAACGGTTTCTAACCAGTAGGAAATCATGAGCGCTTAGCAATAAAAATGACCACAAAAGCAGAAAATCCGCAGTTAATTCTTATTTAAGGAAAATGCAAGGGCGGTGTAGTGCAAAATGAGGAGGTGCAAAGGATTTATGCTTTCCTGATCAAAAATAATAGTTACTCCGATAAGAGCCACCCCAATTCAGATTTGTACAGATTGCGGCAGAGATAACTCCCACATTTCAAAAAATCACTGTGGGCTCACCAGAGCAGGAAAGGAGGTGCAGTTCACTCCTTACAGTAGGACACACAGTAAAGTTATCAGTTGTCACCATGCTCTGATAGGCTGCGCACCAAGTTTTGTAGCGAAGGTTTTTTTCTCGGAAATGGCGGATCAATAGCTGCGCCGTCTAGAACGGTTTGCACGCAATTCGGTTTAGGTGGTAATGAAAACGTTGCAGTCTGGAGAACGATTTTTCTACGGATTTAAGGAGTAGAACAATAGCATTGAATCCACAAAAAGCATCCGCATTGAAGAGAAAGCCGTTCAGACGTTCTAGAAACACACGAAAGAGCAAAAGTGAGAAAGCACGAAAACAACGCGTTTCCTTTCACGAGACAGTTCCGTGGCCTGATTTGAGTCCCTGTAACTTTTTTATGGGGATACTTCAAGCCCGAGCTTTTCAAACATCGTGCTCGGTCCTTGCACCAACCGAAGGAGCATCTTGATAAAGAAGTCAAAGGAATTTCGCCCGATATGCTAGTGAGAGTGATGGAAATCTTCCAAGAACGGCTCCAAATTCAAGGGCTCTGTATCAGCCGCCAGAGTCACCATTTGGACAATAAACGTTTTAAAACTGAGATTAAAAAATTCACTTAAAAAAATCTACATTTGAAAAATAAAAATTTGGTGACACCTCGTAAGATTTTTTTCACTCGCTGTTTGAAACGTAGAAGTTATTTCTGCCGCAACCCGTGCATAAAATCTCATAGATAAACAACGACCTTATATCAAAGTCTTTTCTTAGACTGCTTGTTTTGTCACGAATATAGCCTAATCAACACCTTGACACTGATGAAACCGGTCGGAAACAAATGCGCGCAAGATCCTCTTTAGTTGTTCTGTAAACCAGAAAACTTCCCCATTCTCTAGGGAAATTTTTGCATTATCCCTGCTCCAGCACATAAAATTTCTTTAAAATGTACCTGACAATTCGCTTGAGGGTCCCACACATGTGAGAAGTGAGGAGCTAGAATCCTCTTCGAGGTAACCCGTTTTCTGAATCTCCCACCATTCTGAAAATTGATGGACCTCTTCAAAATCTCGCTCTATTCTCTTCTCTTTGGCGGGAGTGTTGTTTTAAGGACAACCGCCCTATATATCTTTTGCAATATGATTAAGACATCCATGTAACATCAACTATCCTTATCACGAAAACAAGTCAAATCCTATGTTATCCTCAAGGGAAAGAATGGGTAAGATTCATTTTGCCAACTTATTTTCTTCCAACTACTCACCTATGAACGAATCACCAGAAGCAAGAAAGAAACCAACTCTAGAAAGTAAGGAGGGAAAGCGCCACAAGCGAGTGAGCCTGCTTCAGCATATGTTCTCTTTCGTTAATTTCGAAAAAGAGTTTCAAAGTTCAGAAAGCAAAGGATGAATCGAAACACAGTGAGTCTGGATTCTCGCTTACATGCTGCCGCAAGAAGCAACAAATGAAGAGAGTGGATGCGAGAAAAGGCAGAGGGAAGGGCAAGGAAAAGGTGGGAATTCTGTTGTGAAGATCAACACTTCTTTCGTGATAACATAACGTTTCAGAAGCATAAGAAATCGCGATCTCGAAAATCGAAATCAAAGTCGAAGAAAAAAAGAAGACGAAGTAAGAAGAGCAGAAAAAGCAGAAAGAGGCGTAGTAAAAAAAGAAGTAGGAAATCTAGAAAAGCGAAGAGCAGAACGAGCACGAGCGCCAGGAAGGCTAGAATGATCAGAGACAACCGAGAACATCTGATAAAGTCTCAGAGTTTGACGACTCCGACAAAGAGCGGCGAAAGCACTGAAGGAGCTGTTAAGGATTCTCCTTTCGTATCTTACGATGCACCGATCACTCCATATTCTCCAATGAAAAAGGTATGAATTATTTTGACCCAAAATAACGTTATCACTATGAGTACTATCCTATCCTGCTTTATCAGTATACTCAAGCCATTTTAACGTAGACCAGTAATGTTCTATTAGTGCTTCCTCACTTGCACCGAGTACCCCATAAAAAGTCCTGTGAAGTTATCATTGAAAAACTACTACTGCAAAAGGTAGTGAAAAAGGGTAGAAATGTGGAAATGGGAACCACTAAACTCTCGAAACAGTCCGAAT
>NC_087374.1:14364500-14509500 GCF_031761385.1 Necator americanus
AGAGAATAATACAGAAAGCTGAGAGGAATGAGGATGGAAAGGAAGAAAGATACAAAGTCGTATCATATAGCTGTTACGGAATAGAGTAACGATGAAAATAAGGAAGGTCAAAATCTATGGAGTAGAACTCGAAATGACGCTGCGGTAAAAGAAAAGGAACGGAACAGAGGAAGGATAGGAAAAGAGTAGAGAAGGGAAGGAGAACAGGTCGGAACGATTTGCTCGAGACGGATTGAGGGCTGACTTTGTTGGCTTAAAAGCATCACCCCACGAATCTGAGGTGGTGCAGATTTCAGTTGGAGTATTCATATACGGGATGGGAGACTATGGAGAGGAGCGTGATTCCGTCCATTTCTTTCTAACTGCCGTAAAAAACGGCCCGGAAGATACGGCTTTAGGCGTTCTGGCGCAGTATTTTCTACAAGGAGTTCGACTGGAGCGCGCCAGCCTTGTGCGGCGCCGCATCTTCCGGGCCGTTTTTTACGGCAATTAGGAAGAAATGGACGAAATCACCCTCCTCTCCGTAGTCTCCCATCCCGTATACGAATACTCCACCTGAGATCTGCACCACCTCAGATTCATGGGGTGATGCCTTTAAGCGAATGCGTGCACTTTCCCTTCAAGAACCTCTAGCATTTCATCCCCTTGCGGTCTTCTCTTCCCAAGGCTTCCATTTACATCTAGCAAATCGATCAGCTTTGACAGTTTAATTGCACCACAGACACCATGTCTTTAGAAAACAAGGTAAAAGAGCAAAAAAGCAACGCTTTTATAGAATATGCTGGGGAGTCTGTGATACGACACGGTGGCAGGAATAAAAAGTGATCACTAGAAACTTGGCTACTTTGGACAAAAAAAGTACACAAGACCCGAACAAAGTGCAAAATTGAAGTAATTGAACACATGTGCGTATGAAATTTATAGGGGTGTCTATGTATTGGTTTTTGCACTCTAAAATACAAAAAAAGAGTTCGTTTGACGATTTGATTCCCTATAGTTCATCTTCCGAATAGCGTGAACTGAAGTGTTTTGGTGACAAAGTTTTCTCTTTTTGACTGCAGTTGGCCTGAATCGTAAGCTACTTTTCACGAAAAGAAGAGCGTATCGCGGCCGATGAGAGTTCGACTAGTTGTGCACTCATTCAGGATTTGAAATCACACCCAGAGCCAACCACGCCTCTTTTATTCTTCTGCAGTGGATTACTTGGTTTCCGAACTTGTCTGGGCGGATGAAAACACTGACATGTCACATCGGATAGCCCCGGAGGTCATTGTATATAGGCTAGAGGCGCGCTCGTGAACCTCAAACGATTCTGAGTTGAAGTCACACCCAGGCTCATATCCATTAGGATCGATCAACGGTGTGCAACTTATCCTTTTCTTTTACTCTTACGATATTTTTTTCTCGAACTACAAATCATTTTATCTTCAGGTTTTGGGTCTAGAAAGAGTTGAGTTTGTAGTGAAACTTCAGAATTGATGAGCATATTTTATTTAACTTATTTTATTTAAAGGCATCATCCACGAATCTGAGGTGGTGCAGATTTTGGGTGGAGTATTCGTATACGGGATGGAAAACTACGTAGAGGGGGGTGATTCCGTCCATTTCTTCCTAATTGCCGTAAAAAACGGCCCAGAAGATGCGGCGCCGCACAAGGCTGGCGCGCTCCAGTCGAACTCCTTGTACAAAATAGTGCGCCAAAACGCCTGAAGCCGTATCTTCCGGGCCGTTTTTTACGGCAATTAGGAAGAAATGGACGGAATCACCCCCCTCTCCGAAGTTTCCCATCCCGTATACGAATACTCCACCTAAAATCTGCACCACCTCAGATTCATGGGGTGAGGCCTTTAACGTTGGATTAGTGTGTGATTAGCGTTTTTAAGGTTTCAAGCTTTAAAAGCTCTCTTATTTGTTTTGTTTTCAATATTTTTTTCTTTTCGAAGCATGGACCATGCAGTACTTAGTGTGCAGTGATGAAAAAGAAGAAGAGGAATTTTCATTCGATGAAACAAAAAAATAGAAGGAGTCAGGTGCATTCACAATTCTGGTCTTGGACTTCTAAGGAGGCGATTGAGAAACACAGTCTTCATTTTAAAAAACCTATGTTCAGAAGAGAAAACATCAAGAACATGCAAATGCTCTTCGGGAAATGGGCTAAGCGAGGAAGTGATCTATGAATGGATCTAATCAAAAAACATTAGTTCAGTTCAAACTTGCTCACGAAATATCGGCAAAAGAATTTTTCTCGTTCTTCCCTGAGCTGCGCAGGGGATTTCAAGTAGCAAAAGAACCTTAGTAGGTTCGCCTTAATATAGTACGCTCGATCGCTAAAATTATCCCCAATGGCTAATGTGATCTATATCGAGTTTCGTGCGTTAAAGGTCAAGCAACGACATCTACTGAGCAACGGCCACAAATTTTTCTTGAAGTAAGACGGGTAGAAAAAGGGAGGGGCATGCTGAAGAGAACGAGCGACTTTCAAGAGGGCAATCAACAATATTTACTTATTTCGATACTTAATACCTAGATGGTCCGTCTTCACCGGACGTGCGGGCCCCAGCATCTCTTCCACTCGTTTCGTTCCCTCGCCATTGTCATCCAAGATGTGCTCAAGTTTCGTGAATGACGTTGACGAGGTCATTGAGCCGTATCCAGCTGAGCTCTCAGCTGGTCCATCCGTGGAGCGAACACGTCACCCCATCTCGTTGGCGATCTCCCTCGAGGGCGTTTATCATCTCTTGGGATCACTCTAGCGTTCTTTTAGTCAATCTATCGTCGCTCCTTCTCATGATTTGACCGGGTCATTTATGCTTTGCTTTCGATATATGTTCCGTTGGATCGCGAAGACGGGACATTGCTCGTAAGTCGGAGCTGCGAGGACCAGGTAGATGTTGTGTGCGACGGTTAAACTTCAAAATACATCTCTCAAGGGCTCTGCGGGTGGTGAACACCTTCATAGACATGGCAGCGGTGTCTGCCCACGTCTCCGCCTCGTAAGAGAGCGCTGAAAGAAGTCGAGTCAAACAGATGAGCACGGAAATCTTGGTCCTTAGTTGGCGCGTATCTTCCTCGTTTGTGTATGCTGCCCACACTGCTTTCATCTTTCTATTCAGTTCTTCTTTCAAGTCATTTTCTATATCTATAGAACGTCCTGGGTAGACGTATGACAAAGTTTCTACGATTTCAGAGATTTCTCCGTCTCGCAATAGGTGTTTTTTATGAGTTATGCAACGTAATTGTATTCTAGAGTTTCTAGTAAAATTTTCGATCTACGAGTATGAATTATGAATATGAACAGATGACAGCTGATCGTCATTGATTCGGATATACCGTTAGTTAGCGGTCTATTCTTCGTACTCAATTTTAGATTTTCCTTGCCGTGATTCTATGGAAAATTCCAAAAGAACGGAATGCAAACGTAAATTGATTGCTAGCAGTACAATCGTCGCTAATTCTGTGGCATTTGTAGCATTCGTTATTCCCATAACTGTCCGCAAAAAACCGCTTCTCCAAAGCAGTGGATGTTCCCTTTAACGCTTGCATTGATCGATAAGATGTTCCCGGTGAATGCAGTAGGGCTTTCTAAAAATAGGAGAAGATACGATAAACAAAAACAAACGTAACTGCAGAATACTAAAGACGCATTTTCTTTGGTTTACTAATCAGAATTACTGGGAACATATGGTAAACAAAACAAGTGGTGAGTGCTTTAGTAGAGAATAAGTAATGAATGCAATAGACGAAGATGCTAGTACTGATTCCGAGTAAGAGGACGATAAAAATAGAATAGAAAATAGGAAAGTGCTAACTGCAAGTAAAATTTTATGAAGCGTCACAGAACATCAGGTACACAAAAAAAGCAACAAATACAAGTTTTTGATTTCTCTCTAGTTATACCAAAAAAGTGATGAAGCAGGTTTACTCTTTATTTACTTACTTCTCTATGTATTTATTCAAGAGATACACTAAAGTTGCCAACGTGTACAAAACCAAAAAGATTGCCTGAATAAATGATTGCTAATATGACATCGTTCCTAATTAAGACTACATAATCAGAAATAGAAGTGACTAATAATTAATTTCATGATTAATAGAGTATATTTCAAATTCAGAAAAAAGCCAGCTCGTAATCGTTGCTTCATGCGAAATCTTCACAGATTAATGCTTACTTCAACTTTTACTATACGCGTAGGAGAAACAAAACCCTTACGTATAGCGCCCCTAACATAACCCAATGAGCAGCAGCATGATTGAGCATGAAGCTATAATTAATTGAAATTACAGTAATTAGAATATCAACTAACTGGAAAAGGTTGGAGTTTACATAATTAGTTCATAGTCTCAAAATATTAGCTGGTGGTCTCAAAGTTTGCAATTCCTAACAGTACACAGAACAAAATACAAATACATTAAGAACTTTTCTGGTGCGCAAAGGTTCTAGTGTTTTCCAGTTCAACACAATCATCAGCAGCTGTATAAATGAAGACAACAGGCAATCAGATGCAATTCGATATTATAGCAGAAAAAAGTTGCAACAAAAACCCGATTGGAATTACACGTTAGCTAATGGATTTTCGTCTGTGCTCATATTTTTCTTTGTTTTTGTCTAGTCTTTTGCAAATTAGATGGATTTCGATAAAAGTATAATGCTCATATCAAGTGCTTTTTGCCAAGTCAGTGTTTTTATTCTCCCAGACAAGTCTGGTACCAATTTATCGACCCCGGAGGGATGGAAAGCTTGTTGAGCACTAGGGCGGATTCAAACCTCCGATCGGTCGTGCAGGTAGCGGAACCTCTAACCGGAACACTACTTATGGGACGTGTGTGACGCAGTCGCTTAGAGGTCCGATGTACCCACACGGTAGAGGGTTGGAAACCGCCCTAGTGCAAACCAAGCTTGTCATCGATAAACTGGTACTATACTTGTTTGGGATGATAAAAACACTGACTTGATCATCGGGTCTACTGATCAACTATTTACTCCTTAAACCCTTGTATCCACACATCGTTGCGAAGAAAAGTCTGCAATCAAGTGACTGGGAAGATGCATGGGAGCCGCCTTCAACAAATAAGCTTCACTTGCTCACTACGGTAGGACGCGACGCTCACCCAAAACTCATGGGACTAGAGAGCTGCCAAGCTGTCCAAGGGGTTTGAATTTATATGCAA
The DNA here is from genome assembly GCF_031761385.1 of Necator americanus. Classification (NCBI taxonomy): domain Eukaryota; kingdom Metazoa; phylum Nematoda; class Chromadorea; order Rhabditida; family Ancylostomatidae; genus Necator; species Necator americanus. The sequence continues at coordinate 14,369,670 of NC_087374.1, forward strand.
GACACAAAATTAGAAAAGAGTCTCCTGATTCTGGAGGGAAGCCTGGTACAGTAGTACCAGGAAACACCGACTTGCATGAGTCATGTAGGCCACCGAAACGGAAAAGAGCTAGGATGACGATCTCTACTTATATCGCCATTACGCTTGCATCAGACGCTGCATCATTGAAGGTCTGATGATGTATGTTAGAAATATTATATTTATTTGTATGTTAGCGGCGTCTATGACACTGGGAAAGAACTGTTCCTAGGAGTTGATGAAGTTGGTGTCTTCGTCCACACGAATATGACACTGAAAATCGACTCTTTCGAAAGACTTACGATGAGAAGATGTGGATCGTAAGCGACGAAGATTGTCAGCTTTGACAATCTTAGTCGCTTACATTCCAACATCAAGGTACGAAGAAGAAAAAGTCGAAGCTTTTTATATGGGCCTGAAGAAGTTTTACAGAGAAGACCATACCTTCCACAAGGTCATAATTGGCAATTTCATTTCCAAAATTGATCCGAGAAAAACGTGTGAAGAAGTTCACATCGGAACCCACGGCCTTCAATCGAATGAGCAGGGGAGACTTTCCGAGTTTATCATGACGACCAAGACCATCCATAGGGACTTGCAATTTTAGAAATCTTCCTCTCTATGCTGGACCTGGGAGTTACCCGATGGAGGGTGTCATTATGAAATGGAGCACGTCATTGTCAGTAAAAGATTTGCCTGACGGATGTCTCTGTTGCGCCGAACTTTAGTACGGATCGGACTATCGCTTTCTTTAAGGAAGATTTCCTTTCACATTGCTAGGAGAAAAAGACGGGAAGCTCACAAAGGGAACTCCCAGAGAATCATCGACTGGGAGCTCTCCGCTTCGTTCGTTGACTTTTGGGAAGATACTGCGACAGACAACATCAACGACAACAATGAACGTTTTGTAGAATACCTTCACGGCTGTACGAGGAAAGCTAAGAGTTTCAAAACCACCAAAAGACGCCTGTCTCTTGAGACTCTTGAGTTGATACGCCAGCGTGGAGTAATACGTTCCCCATACAACCTGGAACTCACGTCCGGGCTCGCAAAGCTTTGCAACAATAAAAGAAGACCTCGACGAGAGAAAAGAGGAACTGTTTGCTGCAGAGGCAGTAAAGAACATTCGCTACGCTCGTCGGAACATCGCCAATCGTAAAACAAAACTGACTGCTACCCGGAACCCAGGTGAAACAATTGCAGCATCAAGAAGGGTTATAGAGATGGTCTTCTAGTCTTCTAGTCAAATCTCTTCGACACCCACGTCCACTTGCCTCCTCACTATCTAAGGGAAGATGGACATGTCATTCCAGAGGTCCTCATTTCCGAAGTCCGACATGCCATCATGTCACTGAAGAATCGTACTGTATCCGGTCCCGAGAGAATCAACCTCGAACATGTGAAGTGCCTACCGCCAGTCCTTATCAACATGCTTGTGAGGCTTTTCACTCGTTTTCCGTTGGACTGCAAGGCTCCTAAAGAATGGAAAACCAGCAGAATCGTGATATTGTACAAGAAAGATGACACGCAGGACATTGGTAGCTATCGCCCAATCCGCTTACTATCTGCAATCTACAAGTTCTTCACAAGAGTGATCCTAAACAGGATAGAAAAAACATTAGATGACGCACAGTCATGCAAGCAAGCAGGGTTTTGAAAAGGGTTTAGTACGTTTGATCACACAGCGTTTCAAAACTCACAGAAGTATCGCGGGGATACAAGATGCCGCTGTGTCTCATTTTCACCGATGTGAAAAAAGCCTTCAATACACTTGGGACGGAAGCGGTCATGGAGGCTTTGAACAACCAAGGCATCCCTATTCCATACATAAAAATAATTCGTGAGTTATATAACAGCTTCACGTCCGAAATTTCCCCATTTATGTATAATGCCATAATCGACGTGTAGAGAGGGTAGAGAGGGGTCTGTCATGGTGACCCAAAATATTCAGTTTCACTGTCGAGAACGCGAGGACTGAAATGGGATAGCATGGTAACGAAAATTGGCGGCCGTGATTTACACCATCTTCGTTTCGCTGATGACATCGTTCTAATTGCACCAAGCATCAACCAGGCGGAACGGGTGGTGGCCGAATTTGATGAAACGTTTAAAAAGATTACTGTTTAGCTGAACCTAGATACGACAATATTTATGGGGAACGGATAGGTTTCTGATGCCCATTCACGCTGAAAAATAATAACGAAACATATATATTAGAACGTTCCAGCTATGTATATATAAGTCCTGGAATCAACATCATGAACAGCTGACCTCCGAGCTGGGCCGAAGGAAACGAGCAGCATGTGGAGCATTTGGTCTAAGCTTCAGAAACGTGGGCGCTTCGCAAGCAGGAGGAAAATGTGATCAGCGTCATAGAACGCGGAATTGAATGCGTGATGCTAGGAGTAACCTGCGTTATGCAATTGAAAGAAGGGATTCGAAGTTCACTTCTACGTCACCGATGGAAAATCAGAGACGCTACCGCTTATGCCAAGGAAAGCAAGATTAGGTGGGCCGGAACGTGATGCGTTTCAGCGACAGTCGCTGGACCAGAGCCGTGAGCGACTGGATACACACGACGTCAAACGTACCGCAGGAAGACGGGCGACCTGATGGTCAGACCTTTTCACAAAGTCCTTCAAAGAAAAATACGACGCCCTTCGAGTCCCTTGCGAGAAGAGATCCCACTGGGCAAGACTAGCGCGTGAGCAGTACAAGTGAAAGCATTACTGGTGCCCGCTCGAGCAAAGCAGATGAACAACGGGAGCATAGGTGACACAGGAACAGGTGAAAAAAGATGGGTGTAGCGCAATCAGTAAGAGGTTCCGCAGTGTCTGCACGATCGATGAATGATTTGAAACTCCCAAAGTCCCAACGAAGCCTCATCCCTCCGTGATCAATAAATTGCTAACAGTTTTGTCTAGGAGTTTGAAAACGCTGACTTAATTCATCGGCTGGCCCCCGCAAGTGTAGGCCTCAGTAGTGGTAGGGAACGTGGTAGGGCATCCCAAACGGTTTTGCTAATGCCAGACACTTCATCCTTTAACCCAACTTTTTTTTGGTGTGTATCCAAAGCAGCCGAGAATCTAATTACAAGGAATGGAAGCTGAAAAGAACTGAGATGTGTGCTTTCTTTCAGAAGGCTAAATGATTATGCATTTGTAGGTATACGTGTTCCTAGAAGTGGAGAGCACCTTGATTACCGCCTCAACTAAACCTCAGAGTAAAGACTAGGAAGTAGTGGAAAGTTATGAATGAGTGCGACTGTTAAGCAGCGAATGGCCGCAAAAATTTAATCTCGTTTCAGCATTAACACTATGAATTGGGTCATCTCTTAAATAATCTAATCTACGATTCCTCTGTTTTTTGATGTACTCTTCTTCATTGTTTACAATCAACCCTCATCTTTCCACCACCTATCTTCCAAATCCGCGTTTTGCGAGATTCAGACCAGAATTTGGCTTCACGCATAAGGTTCGCTCAAATAACGCTTTATTAAGGGTCATAAATTAAATTCAATGCTCTTCCGTTGAAATAGAACGAATGACAAAGTGCTTTGAGAAATCTGTTCTGATTAATGAGTTGTGGTAAAGTTCATTGTCCGTACAGCTGTTTTTTTGCGTACAAGTAGAGAAAAAGTGATAAATAGCACGAGAGCTTCAAAATCAGCTAATTTGGTGAGTTTATGAGGATGTGATGTGCAGTTTTTATCACCAGAAAACTGAGACCTAACAAAAATGACCAGTCTATTTTTCAAGTTTAGAACAATTTGCGAACGAGTCATATCTTAGGAATACTCAGCAGGTTCATCCGTGGTTGCGAATACATGAGCTAATTTCATTGGCGGTCCCTTGAGTTGTTCAGAGTATTGTGGGATCTACTCCAACGTTTCCTTAGTCCATCTTTTGTCGACTGCTCTCACAATGTGACCGGATCGTCTACGCTTTTTTTCAATATATATTCGGCGTGTCGCGAAGACAGGACACTTTTCTTAAATCGCAGACTGGCTAAGTTTTGTGTGCGCCGGTTAAACTTGAGAAGAAATACCTCAAGACCTCTATGAGTCGAAATGTAGCCGTGATAGTGATGTATGCCCACATCTTCGTTGCGTAGGGGTGCAAAAACATTGGAACAGAGCTCTTGACCCGTCAATTGGTTCTTAGCTTCCATGACGGGTGCGAATGCTGCCCACGCTGCTCTCACACTTCTATTCAGTTCTCCTTTCAAGTTATGCTGCACATTCGCGAGTGTCCGAAGTACACGTGTGTGACAAAGTTCTCACAATTTCAAATGGTTTTCCTCCGTCCTCGCAGTAGACTTTCTTCGTGAACTGTGTTTCCTTCCTGTTTATTCGCAATCCTATTCTCTTCCTTGCTCCATTTAACTTCCTGAGTATTGTCTCTGCTTCTTCAGCACTTGTTAAAAAGAAAACGAAGTTGTCGAAAAACCAAAGAATCTTCCAGCAACAAGTATACCCCTTTCTTCGTACTTTCCAATGGCTATAGCGGAGGGGTAGTGGAAAAGCTGTATCGTAGTGGTGCGTAGGTCGCAGCACTTGGCTAACGTCCTCAGATATGACGCGTTCACACCTTGATCGTCCAACACTGGCTATCGCAGTCGTTTCTCATCCATAGTCAACGAAGGTTAGGACGAAAGACAACGGAAATGTTTCCGGGGAACCTCTACGACCCTCGAAGCGGTCTACCCAGCTAAAACTCCTACAGAATCCTTCATGTTCCTAAGGTTGGGCTTAACCCAAGAGCTTGATATCTTCGCTTTCTCACACAATCTCGGTCCTGGGATAGAATAGAAAACAATTTATTTAAGAAGAAGAAGAAGTAGAAGTGATTCAGAAAGATTTTGAGGAGATTTTGACCGCACCTTCGCTCTACTAAAATAATAGAAGAATGCCGTCTGCAAAATGATGCCTGTATTTTTCGAAACTTTCGAGTATTTGTGTTTTTCTGCTGTCCCTTGTGAGTAAAGATATCGGCATTATGTGCGAATGAGGAGCCTACAAGCGATGACTTTCTATCCTGCGAATAGCGTTCATTATCTAGTTGTTGGAAGCTGATGAAAAGCTTCCACTCTTGTAGAACATAGTCGTAGTGCAAATTACTCTGAACCCAGAATTTTGAGTAGAATATTGTTTATGCAACCACATCAATAAAGTTGGGTTTGATTTTGGCACTTTCAATATTTCGAACCCTATATTCGCTGACACAGATCTCAGTGTAGGTTGTCAAAAGTGTTTTAGGCTGTCTTTTTATTATGGTATTTTTATTCATGGACATAACGCTCAAAATATTTATTCAAGTGAATATACGCGCGAACGTAAATCTTTTACTTCGCCTCAGTATTGAAATTTCGGAAACTCTTTGTGAGTTCTCTCACTGCTTTAGAATCTTTTTTTTTCCGAAGACATGACGCCATATGCGGGGCTAGTGAAAATGGGAGACAAACTATTCATCACTTTCTGTTTCTCCACGTATTTCTCACGACTACACTTGATCTTTGAAAATTTAACATCGCAATGAGTGCAATAAATGCGAGAAGACTTATTGCAATAGATTTCGTGAGTCTTTCTAGGATAGTTAGCCCTCAGTGTTTGTGTGATATATTTTGTTATCCTCTAACGAAAAAAGATTTGTTCAGAAGCAAATTTCAATGTGAATAGTAGCGCCTAAAGAGCTGAGACCAATGATGATGCTTATAGTGATGATTAAATTAAGTTGTCCCAGGATAGCTCCAGGATATGATTATCCTGAGAAGCATGAAACGTACAACGTCTGGAAAGCTTGAGGGAATCGTTTTTCTGTAAAATTCAAATAATTTTTCGAATTTTCTGTTAATGTTCCTAATAGCCATTTCCGCTTCTGTTTGATATTCGAAACAATGAAGGAATAAAAGAAGGAATACAAACTATGAATAAACAACACCATATGACAGTGGCAACCTGTCAACGTTTTTTTCTGTAATGAAGGCTCATGTGCCTGAGAAAAACCACAAGGTTGCGCTAGTAACAGCTAGAAAAAGGTAAAGAGCACATTTTTCTGAGGACTAGAAAGAAGAAAAACTTCAGTTACTGTCCAAGGAAACGATTAGTCTGAGTAAAGGAATTTACAAAGGAATTCTTGGATTATTCGAGGAACGGGAAAAAAGTATTGAACCCGTAGTTCTTATTCACATAAATTATTAATAATTATTAATTAAAATATATAGCATGCTTTGGAGGACTCCGAATTTCTTACCAAATGTTTTATGAAGCGAGAAATGTCGCTGTGTACGACTGAAGTGCTTAAGCCGTATGCGAGAAGAATATAAATTTCACGAAGAAGAATGCAAACAATTAGTCTGAGTAAAGGAATTTACAAAGGAATTCTCGGATTATTCGAGGAACGGGAAAAAAGTATTGAACCCGTAGCCTCTGCTCTCTATTGTGTAGTCGGGTCAAAACGACAGTGGAACCGAGTTGGGACTGTAGCGAACTGCAGCGATGGGTGATACCAGTGAGAGTTCCACTACTCTCCTAACTACCACGCTTCGCCGCACCGCCTCGAGAAAAGCCGCGTACGCAATTGCGTACGTGTTTCATGTCGTTTTAACCCTACTGTACACGTAGGTAACTTTAACCCTACTGTACACATAAGTAACAATACAAGGTGTGTGAGGCTAGTTGAATAATACAGCTGGGAGATATTTTTTACAAATTCTTGTAGTTACCGACATGTAACCCTTACGATTGACGTGTAACCGCGACGGTCTCAGTTTCTGAGGAAACTTTTCTTAATTGACTTCAATACGGCAAGAATAGAAGCAGAATAATGCTAAAGCACGTTACTACTTGGCCTAGCACGAGATTAGGAAGCGTGAAAGGAGTTTATCTGAACTTTCTTCGGTAAAATAGAAATCTGCAGTCTGATATTCAATATGAATATTCAACAAAATTCCAAGAAATATTAAGACCGTAGCTCCTAAAACACAGTCATTGAAAAGAATTTGTGAGAAGTGGCTGCTAGAAGAAAAACGTGCGTGCACATATGCTTGACATTCAATATCCAGTCTAATGAAGTCCACTTTCTTCAGTTTGTGAAAGAGTGAAAGTGATTTGTTCGGTCAAACGCTTTATCTCTCCAACAAAGAAAATTCCAAGTCTTGGATCTCAGAGTTACAAGTGGAAGTGTGGCTTGAGCGATCAAATAACCAATATGGGGATGGAGTTTCGCTTAATGAAGAGGCACTCCTCTTTGTGATCCATTTTCCAGCAGTTGGCGTGCATCCAAAACGCTCTCGGTCAAGATCGCGACCTAACTTCACGATGACTTCTTTGTAACATCACCTCATGGCTACCACTGCCGTAGAGTCATGCGATTTTCTTCTGCCATTCAGCTGTTTCTTCACTCAAATATGCAGGGTCTAGCCGTACCTCTCCAGAGTAAGAGTAAGTTGCCGCATTTACTGCAGATAAATAACACATAAACTCATACAAGCACTTTCTTTGAGAACCTGAGAAATCTTGGACTTTGGTACAGTGCAAGTAAAGAAAAATAGGCAATTGCGCATGAGATTTCGCCTAAGATTAAAAGGAAATGCTATACGACCGCCGCAGAATCTCTTCTTTAACTAAATTACAAAACGTGTAATCAGCGAATTTAGAAACAAGAATGAATCGCAGAGAAAGATGCCTCTCCATTACCCTGGTGCTCACCTCCTATTTATGGTTTTTTGAATGCGCATGTCACCTCATCACGGATATCCGTCAAAGGCGCGAAGGTCCTCTCTCATGCTAAAGAGCGATCTACATTTCCACATGTAGCTCTTAGACTTAGAAGTTGCCTTTGTTTTGCTTTTTTTTTTTGCCAAATTTCCCTTGTTGGACAGATGGGACACTTTTATGCATAAATTACCTTCGGTTTCACTTTTTTGAACTCTGGAAAAAGTGAACTCGCCGAAACATCAGTCAAGGATGAATGTTTGTAAGAACCATGTGTACGGCTGAACGCAAAAAACTAATACTTAATCAACATTATCCCGAGTTTTATTCAAAGCCGAACACGGAAAAGTTGAAATCTTATTCGTACCCACTCTCGAAATAATCTAAGAACTTTGAAAAAGAAGCATGAAAAAAACTTTTCAAAACTCAAGAAGTTTCTACGAAACTTGGAAGCAAGCGTTTACTACCACTACTTTCACAACTAAAAGTAAGTACAGTAGCATTTTATGGAAGTGTAGCGTACATGCATGTATATCTACATATTTTGGAAACATGCGGGAAAACACACGGAAGAAGAGGATGAATCTGAACAATTACTGCATTTCAGAGTCACAACTGATAATGACTTACTTGATCGTGGTAGTATTACCGCCTGGCGCCGTCGCGTGTATCTTCGCCGAGGCGAGTCCCGTTTGAGCACAACCCTGCCCAACCTTCTCGATCTTCAGCAAGAGCTCGCACAAAATCCATCCATTCGTCAATGTGAGTCTGCGAGTCTTGGCGTCACGCATGAACTGCCATCAACAGCGAGTGACATAAGCGTCGACAATGGCAGTTCAGTTTAACGAATTCGGTAAATGTTTCCAAAGATTTCATTCTCCCTCTAGGCATATTTGGTTTGCACTTTGCAAATGTGTCAGACAGCAGCACCTTTTTGCAATTTCTGGATAACTTTCGCCACGTAAGTTGCTCAAGTTATATAGCTCGTACGTCCCTACAGCTTGCAATCAGATGCCTGACATAGATATTCATTGCAAACAGGCCCACTGCTAGCAGATGACAATCACTCTCGCATACGTGACCTCAAATAGTTGATATTAATAATGAAGTGTTTTTTTTGAGACTATAATTAGATTTAGAATTAGATAAAAGCGAAAAAAAAGGTTCCCTTTTCCAAAAAACCAAAGGAAAAAAAAAAAAAAAATCCCAAAAATTTTTTTTTTCGCCGGGAAAACCAATCCCCCAACAAAAATAGGAAAAATAATTTACAAAAAAAAACAAAAAAAAAAAAAAAAAAAAACCCCCCTATTTTTTAAAAAAAAAAAAAATTAAAAAAAATTTTTTTTTTGGTTTGAAAATTTGATTTTTACCCCACCCACCCCACCCCCCAAAACAATCTAATCTTCAAAAAAAAAAAAAATTAAACTTCCTTCACACAAAAAAAAAAAATTAAAAAAATTAAAAAAACCCTTTTATAAATTATATTTTATTTAAAAGGTAAATAAAAAAAAAAAAAAAAAAAAAAAAAAAAAAACAAACCAAAAAAAAAATATTTTTTTCTTTTTTTTTTTTTATATTTTTTTATTGGCTAAGCCAAGTATATATATTCCCATAAAAAAAAAACCCAAAACAGGAAAAAATAGTAAACTGTTGTGTCAAAACATGCCGATTGTCTCCCTCCCCTCGAAAATGAAGTTGTCGCGCTGCGATCGTGAAGGTAACCAAAATAGAAGAGCGCAACGAATGGGTCAGCAATGTTACGACCGAACGCGACTTATTCAAATCTTCCCCAGGTGAGTTGCCGTCAAAAATGTTTGAGCTCTTTCTTTCTTGTTGTATCTTCCTCTTGCAAAGCAAACAAACCAGCGCTTGACAGTTTTGATGGGAGTAGTACCCTTGTCCAATCTGCTGTCGTGGGCTGCTGCCGTTGCTCCAATGCTGCCACGCCATTCATAGAAGATGATAGCTCGAAGTTGCTCTTGCGTAACTGACATCGTAACTAAAGCTAAGCAAAGCCCCTGGCTGTATATACCTATTGTGGAGAAGCCTCGATAATGTTCCACAACAACAACATGGTGCAATATGGGTTCCGCCCAAAAGTGGAAAGTTCTGGAAATTTCGAAAAATGGGTTCTGCCGGACGTCATATATAATTTCACATATGTGACATAATAACGCGAATGAGCGATTAAGCTAAGATTATCACAGGTGGCACAAGACGGAAAACTGCAACTAAGCCAGAATAAGCGATGCAGACTATGTGTATAATATACGAGAGATCGGGACAGTGAAAGTAACTATCTAACAGATTTTCCCTACTCGCATCAACTATTTATACGAATCAATGCATCTGATGGCCTTGAAAGAATTTGCACCTGCTTCCCTCCAAGCCATGATTCCGATCAGCACTGAGTATGCGTTACACAGTCCTGATTATTGATGAACCAAACCAAATTTAGAACATTGATACTATTAAAAAAGGCACATCGATCATGACGATATTTAGCGTCACTGCGCCCACAAAATTCCATACTTTTGTCATACTATCATGTGCATTACTGCTCGACGTAGTTACTCGCGTTGTTCTCTCTCTTTGAGTGGTCTTCATGATTGTCTTGTTCTAGCTGCTGAGCTTGCTGCTCCACTTCCTTTTTGGAACTCTGCAGATTTCTCTTTCATTTCCGTCGAAGGTCCTGAGGAACAGCTCGTTTATTTGTTTAGCACTCGTCGAGCAGGTAAAGTTTTGAAACTTGTCGTGTGAAATTGAGTGTACGAAGGTGTAGCGTGCGTGCTGTATTCCATGCATGATTTATTTCTGCTTGTACTTTCAATAATATGAAGATAATGAAGGTGAACCTGTAATTAGAGCAACTTTTGGTGCAAAGTGCCTATCCGCCTACTGAAAATCCGAGTATGATTGGAGCCTGCGCGAAAAAGCAGGCAACAAAGACGTAAAAACACGTTAAAGGTGCTCCAGAATAGTCGACCGCGGCAGGTAGTAAGGAGCGTACACGTGACTATTAGCATTAAGGCTAGAGTTCCTTGCGGCTGAGAGTTTAGTTTTGTATCACTGTAAGAAAAACGTCCACAATATGGAAAAAAAAATTCGACTACTGAATTTCCGCACTTCCTCTGTGCTTCCTTCGACCTATGAGGTTATAAGCGTGTGCCCTGGGTGCGTAAATTTGAGCACGCTTCCTATTCCAAACTGGATGATGACAGCAGATTACTCTTACACGCGCTTTCTGAAAGCTGGTCTCAGTAAGAAACCGACCCCTTCTAATATGTTACTTCCTCAATGATTTATAAGCGCTGATGTTCTCGGAATTTGTAGTTGTGTTTCCCTAGAAGTTCTTCGTCTTTCTGGAAAGAATTCTCTACACTCACAGGACATTTCAACGCGACTGGTCGGTTGTCCTAAAGCCGTTTTTGAGGTGAGCGAACATTGTAACCGTCGTCCTTCTTTTCAACTGTCTCCATAAAGTTTTCCTAAACCTTTTTATCTATACGCCTCCCATGACGACTTCCAAACTGGTGAATTCTTCTGCTCCATCGTTTTCCTTGGCCCAATACTGTTCCCACAGTGCTCTTTCATGCAGCTGTTCCTCGGAGTTTTCTATAGAAGAACTTTGGACTCGATCTCCAGGACTTTTGGCACTCCTGCAAGTCGTCATTACCTCTTAACACATCTGTTACTGTTACTGATATCACATCACTTAACGTCGGTGAGCTCAGTCTGTCTGTTACGTCTGTTAAACCACTATCGAGAAAGAATTATTCAGCACCCGTATTTATAAGTACTGCCACAGAAAGGTACTTATAGATTCGGGTGCCGAATCTTCTTCCACTTGGGCTTCTTTCTCCTCACATCACTCCTCAACGGGTACTGTACTGGGTCTGTCTCCGAGAACCCGTAAAGATTACTGCACAATCCGTCGCTGTAGCAAGAATCCCTTCTGCTCTTAATATTTCAATTTTTTTCATTCATGAAACGCGAATGATAGCTTCTAGTCTGTTGCAATTTTGAGTCAACAAGCGTTCGTACGAGGAAAGTTGAGCAGCCATCTATTCAATCGAATGTTTCCATGAGTTCGCTAAATAGATAAAGAAGGTGCACGATAAAAGGCAAGATCCAGCTGCGATACAGCACAATTGATTTTTTGCTGCACCAAAGCTCAGTAGGAATAAAGACTGTAGTTCTAAGTGTTTACGCAAAGCAGTGATGCAGGAACGAATTCAAGCTAATTGCTATTTTTCTTGATCTGATTCGAGCTTTAATAGCTTTGCCTCGACCACCCCCTTTGGATCAGTGATGACTAGACTTTTTGACCAGACTTTTCTACGCGATAGGTTACTTGCCTAAACCAAAACTAGTTGGCACGCGAGTTGGCCAACAAGAAGAGTCTTTATACTGGGTAATCAAGCCTTTATATACACTAACTAAACTACTACTAAACATAAAGGATGAAGAAAGTTAAAGCTATACATTTAAGGTCAGGAATGAATGATGTAGCACAAATGAGCGATTAAGCGAAGACACGAAAATGAAAACTGTAACTAAGAGAGAATAAGGTATGCACACTATGTAAATAATGTACGAGTAAAAGTCAATCAATCGAACAAAGAGTACGCGAACTTTTGACGAACAAGAGCAGAGCAAAAAATATTAAGGCCGTTAAAGTTACCATCTAACAGATCTCCCTACTCGTATCGACTATATATACAAAAGAATGCATCTGATCCCCTTGATAAACGTTACACGCGCTTTCTTCCAAGCGATAACTCCTACCGGAACTGTGCATAGATGCTAAATGCACAATAATGCTAATTTATGTATTTAGCACATCTGCAGACCAAACACAGTTTAGAAAATTGACGCTATTTACTGAAACACATCGATCACGACAGCGTTTGTCGTCAATATCCTATTTAGATGCTCCCTTCTCTTGTAAAACTTGCTGCTATTTCCTATAAAACAATCCAAAATATGAAATAGTGCGAAATATTGACGCAATAGTGATGCATTTGGTCTTACATAGTAGTGGCTAGAACATACACAGGTTTTTATAAGTTTTGTTTTTTTTTCCTTTCCTTTAGGAAGGCTCTTATACCCCGTTGTACGTCCTTGTACTACGTAAGTGCCACCATCTTTCGACTTTAAACACAATTCTGATAATTTCAACTAAAATAACTCGGTGATCGTTTAATTTTCCCAACGGATAAACATATGCGTATGATTAAGGGGAATGGCAGTTTGAAGTACCTCACGGCAACAAGGTGCATTTAATGTGAAGCAATAGTGCGATATAGTGCGATTAAGAGCATCTATATGTTTTAGTATTCCTAGAGCGAAGAACACACTGCACAAAAATCGCAAAATGTTTGTCACTGCAACGGCTTTAGCCGTCATTAGTATGCAAGGTGCTCGACTTCGTTAGCATAATTCATAATAAAAACGAAGATAATCAGCCATCTTCATGTTCTAAAAATAATAGAAGATTGCTAGTGATTGTAACACGCAGTGTGTCATAAAGACGGATCATCGAGACCTCATCCAACTAATAATGGGAATTTCTCAATTTTCTCTTTTTAGTTTTTTTTCTCCCTTTATTCTTGTAGGCACGATATGGAGAGAAATAACCAAAGATCGGAGATAACACAGCAGTGGCTATGCAGGAGGCTTTTCGCTTTGAAACTATTGGCTTTTGCAGGTTGGTAGAATGGTGAATGAATGACTTCTATATGCGGTTCAAATTGCAGATTTTAGCATAGTTGCACAATACGCGCCAGTTGCACAAGAGACTATCCGAAAAACTCATTCGAATGATGAATCATCATCGTTTTATGTCGGCTGGAAGACTAGTTCCTCTAAAACATGGTCGCATATCATGTGTTCCTCTAAAACATGGTCGCATATCATGTTGACGAATATGTGACCTACCTGTTCAGGTTTTGAGGTTTTTTACGGCTATTTGGTTCTAGAGATTGCCATTGTTTTCAAGTAAACATTTTCCTGTAAAGAGGTAGTCGTCATTGTTTATGAATAACTGTTAGTGGAAAAAAAGTCATCGAGAAGTTGGACTGACTAGTTCTAGTGATTTTGTTCGTTTTACTAAGCAGGAGTTGAAAGAGCGCCGGCACCGCGCCCTGCCGTAATAATGCATTGTCTTTGAAGTGGTAACAATAAATGATGAGACTGCCGAGATTGTAGGATAATTTTTATTATGTGCCCTCCAAACGTAAAGCTGATTTGAACTAATGAAATACAGAAGTAGTTTTCATTTTTAAGTTGATATTCATCTCACGGGTGTTTAAACTACATAGAATCACTTTGAGGCCCGAATTCAGTATGCATGATTTCGCGAGACGTTTTTGACAATATATTCTCAAGGTTTACGCGGATCCACACGCTTCCATGTTCTATTTTTGACGATGATTACCACAAAAAATAAAAATTTATTTACTCTTCAGTTCAAATCTCTTGCAACAAACCTACGCTTTCTTGAAAAAGCTAAAAATGATTAGTGTAGGACGTCCATTAAATCAAACTTCTCCTTCGTTACTATTTTTTTATTTTTTTATTTTCTTCCTATTTCATTTTAACCAGGGAAACGTAAAGAAGAGTCAGGCATTCGTTCACTCACTCTTCTTAGATAGCTATTCTTCACTTAACGTGCGGGGTGCAGCATTTATTCCAGTCGTTCCTTTCCTTCGTCATTGTCAACTGAGTCGTTCTACTCCATCTATCACCGATTCTACTCGTAATATGGCCGGACCACCTATGCTTTCCTTTCGATATATATTCCACAGAACAAGAGGTGACACTGCTATTAAGTCGTAGCTTGAACTTCGGTTATTTGTACAGTGCTCGGAACAGACTTTAGAACACAACACTCAAGGAATATGAGAGTAGTTAATAGCTTCTTAGATGTGACAATGGTGTCTGTCACGGGCAGAGCGATGGAGAGACTGTCGATTCGAAGTAATGGGCATGCAGTTCTTGGCCCATCAACTGATTCGTAGTTTCCTCCAATGCTATCCACGTTCCTCTCATCCTTTTATTCAGTTCTTCCTTCAAATTGCTCTTATCATTCGTAAAACGTCCAGAGTATACGTACGACGAAGTTTCACCGATTTGGGAGCCTCCAACTTGCATTCCTCCGTCCTCGCAGTAGACATTCTTTATGAACTCAGGCTTCTTCCTGTTTATTCGCAATCCTATCCTCTTTCCTGCTCCGTTTTATTCCATCAACTCAATCAACATCAACTGTGCTTCATTGGTTTTTTTTTTCAAAAAGGGAACGGCGTCGTCCATAGAACGAAGGTTGAGAGGAATCTTCCATGAACACACATGCCCTTTTCTTTTCACGTAGGTTTCATTATGCGATGCGACCATAAACGGCTTCGGCAGTACGGTACTTCATCCTCTTCTAAAAGGTATCTTGAGGGGGTAGTGGAAAAACTATGTTGGTATGGTGCAGCGATCGGTGGAACTGGCTTATGTTCTCACATGATATGCGTTCACACCTTAACCGCCAGCATTGACAGTATTTTTACAGCGTTTTTAAGCGGACGTTCGCTGACGAAGGCGTAGTCAGCGAAGGTTAGGAGAAGAGGTGGGCGGTATTCCGGGCGAGCCTCTATGATCGTCAACAATGTGGCGCATGAAGCTAAAACCCTTACGGAATCCAGGTCGCGCTTGAGGTTGAAGTTTATCCAAACATTCCACATACGTGCATGAGGATGATCTTAGAAAACACTTTGTATGAGACTCTCGACTCACGAACACCACACAGAATACAGAGCATAGTTTTGAAGGTCCTCCCGGTCGCCTTTCCCATGAAGAAGAACAGTTGGAGAAGTCTTTCAATGGTCTTGATCCCCTTCTCCCTGAAGGCTGTGCCAGGTTCATTGTTCTTAATTGCGACTCGCATTATCGAAAAAAGAATCCATGGTAGAGTTCCATCAACGAGGTGATTGGGCCTGAGTAGTTAGAGGTTCCTCTTCTTGCACATAGGAGTCGATGTATGGAAACGGTTCAGAGAATACTATATTTTCAGAGGTCTTTGGAGCACTTTTTAAGACTTTTCCTTCCTTGAACTGCTACTAGAATTTTCTACTGCCTGCATTCCAAATGATCCTCCTGCAAAGCTTTTCTGCAGTGGTGTTTGTCCCTCAAAGCGCAATGCGCGATCCATTTGAATCAGTCAACAAAGTCTATTTTCTTTCAAGGAATCGGTGGGTGGCTCCGGTCCAAATTTTTTCGCGCGCGACTTCGAAGCCGGTCGGCAGAGGCGGTTTTTGTAACCCTTAAGAAGTAGTTTGTAGTTCACTTTTGGGTCCTCCTAGATAAATTAGTCGGGTCAGAACAAGGATTCCTTGAGTGTACAATTGTTCCATACGCTTCCCGACTACTTGCCGTTAAAAATCTTATTTTCCATCTACTTGCGGGCGGGTGTAGTGTTGCAGTTAGAGGTTCCGCTTCGTGCACGATCGATCGGAGGTTCGAATCCGCTCTAATGCTCACCAAGCCTTTCATCCCCTCGGGGTCGATGAATTAGTACCAGAATTGTCTGGGAAAAACACTGACTTGACACATCGGCTAGCTACCGCAAGTCATTGTATAGGCCAGTTACACGTTCGCAAACCTCAAACGATTCTGAATTGAAGTGAACGTGGCATCCCAAGCGGATTGATTAACGCCAGACATTTTATCCTTTATCACTTTATCCATCTAGTTGCTTCGGGCTTTGAGGAAGGTTTAGCACAGGCTCGCAGTGCTTTGAGCAGCAGCTCATAGTCTACGTTTTGGTCCTCCTCGATGTGCCAGTCACCTCAGGACAAGGAGTCGAGTACGCAATTGTCGTATACGACTTCTTTTCTCTTTCGTCGCGGATAGCAGACGTTTTTTTCCATCGTGTGGATAAGTCGTATTTACGCCTTAAGCAGATGCTGATCTGAACCACTACAAAAAGATGGTACTACCGAGACGTTAAGAAGACACCACTTCAGGTTGGTGAGTGCATGATCGATCTCCGCACGAGTCGTGCGTTCGTGAATTCCCATGTCCACCGACTATGATCTTTCCTCAAAAAAAATCCCATGAAAAAGAAGAGTGGCGGACAACAGCACGATTACCGTTTTCATTTCGGCCCTTCGATCCAAATCTTCGACCCTGCATTCCTCTTTCTACTTGGGAGACTTTGCCATGTGAAGTAACGTGCGAGAACGGTGGCGCAAACTATTTTAATGGGAGAAAATTCGTATTGTTCTTACGAATAACTCAGTATTTTGAGCAAAAACTAAAGATTTGAAGAAATAGGAATTGCGTACAATGTACTGTTAATTGTCTAGGTTTATGCGTCTATGTTTGCATTTGCGTATGTAATGTATGTTGTGTTTCATACAAAGGCAGGAGTACAATTTCAAATAAGGCCTTCGCTCCTAACTCACGATTCTTAAGAAAGTGTTACATTAGTATGCAGACCACATACATGTGAATTTGTGCGGCGCATGCAACAACTCTTATACAGTTCCTTAGACTCAGTTGATGCCATACGACAATTCTCTTAATTAAATATCCGAAAATGTTAAATAGTAAAACACTCTCGAATGTTCGGATAATTTGGGCATAAATTACATTTGGAAGCAAATAAGTGTGTACTATTATTCATACGTTGTTATTATTATGTATTGGTATTATTCTGATGATTGATTCTGTGCAAGTTCTCGCAGAAGATGGAGAAGGTTGGGCAGAGGTATGACGAAACACCTCGTCAAAGATGCGGGTATTCGCGTCAGGCGATGACATCAGGCCGCCGATTAAGTCTTGTAAGTAAGTCAAATCAGTATTATTCAAGCACAATTATTCAGAAGCTTGAATACTTGAAAATCATATTTTAGAGCGCTCGCGTAGTGGTTTGCTTCGACTAAAAGTTAGGCCGACCGAACAACATCGAACAAACACTTGAATATTCGAATTTTAAGCATCAATCATCAGCATCAATGTATTTAAGGAAGGTAAAGATCTTCTACTACAGGAGGAGGAGAAATATCAATAGAAGTGTTCATGTCACAGCATTTCACAAAGAACAACCAAAATGAGAGCGGATTTCTCGATTTCATTGAGACTCGCCGGTCAGTTCGAAGTCGGCCGAAAGGTGGGCGGAGTCTACTTTGCGATAATAGTGCTAAGCCCAGAGATTTGTTGAGTTCTCGTCAACCGAGAGAAGAATGTTCTCTGTATGCATATTTTGATCCTTGCAATATACAGTGGCAAGAAAACTGTCACTGCGCCCTTTTTGGTTATATAAGCCAGAGCAGAAACGATAGCAGAACTTATGAACAGTAAAAAGAAATGGGAGCTCAGAGCTCAAGTTTTCGATACCCAATGCGTCCTTCCTTGTTTGGACTTACCATGACATAATAAGCTAGCAAGTGACTGCTGACTAAAATGAGCTAGAATTGTTCAATTAATTCACAACGTTCATAAATTTATTCCCCAATTTGATGGTTCTCTTTTTCACTTGTGGTATAACTATTATGAAAAAAGTAATATGAAAAGGTGACAGGACTTAAAATCCTTGCTGTTACATATTCCTGACCAACTTGGGAATGATCTGGGCCCCTGGAAAGGGTATTATTAAGCATATCCATCTCTGCAGGACTCCTTTTTTTTCGTCTAGAGAACCATCTCTTTACCCAAAATTTGCAGAGCTCGCCTTTGCAAAAGCAATCAATCTCAGCAATAATGGTATTCACAGTTTGCAATTAGAAGCTTAATGATTTTCTGAAAAGTGTCAGAAAAAAAAATTTAATGATATGTCTGATTAAATGAAAAATTAAATGATTAATGTCTCATCAGAGATACAAAAGAGCTTTTTTGTACTTTTATATCTCTGCAATTTATTTGCGTTAAAACTTGCTTTTATTGGAATGCTTTCCATTTTTAATTGCTCGTTGTTTTATTGAACAAAATTAGAAGCAGTCATGAGAAACATCCAGAAAACTGCAAACAATTTTGCATTGGGAATAAAGCCATATAAAATCTAGTTGACGAAAGTATGATGTTTATAAAGGTAACAATAGTCGCAAACTATAAATATGTAGTAGTAAAAAATGGGAGAGCCGTGAAAACTTGTCATAATCCTGGGTCCGTGTCACGAATAATTTCTGTAATCTGGCGACAAAATTTTTGTCCCGTCCAAAAGCTTCTAGTTCCTTCCTTACATAGAAGTATGAACGCATCAGAAGTTTTTGCCCTATAATCAATGAATATTTTTCGATATTCGTCCAAAATCCCCACGTAACTCTGCTCATTGCTAATCCTAGTTATCTTGATGTGGATAAACTTCTATTTCTGAAACTGTTACTGGTTATTTGGGTTTGACCTACCTACTTATTCAATGAAGTTGTTCGTATACTTATGGGATTTGCGGTTGACCATTCATGCGGGACAGAATACCAACTAACCGCAAATATAAAAATAAATTAAAATTTTAAAAATTAAAAAAAATTACCATATGACACGTACAACTCTTTTTGTATTGCTGTTATTTAGGTACTGCATGCCATTCTAGTACTTATATATTTCTTTGTTTGGAAAAATAGATGTGCTAAAAACAAGAATAAGGATCCATTATTCAATTATTCTATTGAGTATTCCGTTACTCTATTCAATAAAATCACCAGCACATTCAATTTGGAAATGGGACATCAAACCTAACACCGAGTTTTCCCAAACAAATATGCAAGATATTTATTTGTTTGTTAACGTCTAATATAATATTCATTAAAATTAATAATTAAATTTAATTAAAGTAATAGTTTAATACTTGTCTTCGCGGACACAAGCAAATGTGCAGGTTGTTCATAATCGATCACTACGTATAGTTCAGTAAAGAAAGTCAAGAAAAGAAGAAAAATGATTGGAATGATTGTCCTAAGCCTCTCCTCCCACGATGTATCATGCATGCCAGATAATGTAATAATAATGGTATTGATCATCGTTATCGGATTCATTACTCCGTCTTACTCTTCATTTACTGAAAACAAGTGTAGCTTATAAACAACAACAACAAACGTAGTTGATCTGCGTTCTTAGGTGTTAAATGTCGACATTGCTTATTTCTCGCCATTTTGTTACTCCGTTGATTGTTTGTGCAAAGCAATTCTCTATTCGTCAAATTATGCGCTCATTTCTTGTCTTTTCATCAGATGTTCAATAAGGTATGATGGATTCGAAGCGGAATGAGAGAAAAATTTTTGCAAATGGTGAAAGGGAGCGAAAGATCTTAGCGATCAGTATATTATGGGATATTTATGCCGTTGAATTAAGTTATCTCATGAAAAATGAGATGATGGCTTAATGGAATCAAAACTCAACCAAACATCAGAAATGGGTAAATCAGAGATTAAGTTGAGCGTGATGTAGAAAAAAGTTATGGAAAAGCTATAAAGCTATTATTAGACAGGCTGTAATAAATTAATGATAAGAAACCACTGAAATAAAGGAACGGGAACGTCACGTTAGCGGCTACTGGATACAATGGGATTGAAGAGGAGGGTTTTTCACAGCAAAGCCTCTCTATTACGGTATTTGCGTAAATGTACGCCACATCTACATCATGACGCACATTTTCTTTTATTAACGAAACACTAACTGGCCAGTATTCTGACTTCCGAACTCAGTGGTCTAAGCTCAGGCATGAATTATTCTAACGCCTTTATCTCGCAGAACGCTTTTTCTTGTTAAAAAGAAGATTGTAAAACCGAGAAAACGCCGAAGTTTAGAATTACATGAAACAGGATCTTCCGATGTTTAAAAAAAAGATAAACTATTCATTCCACCAACTGCAAGAAGATTTTTTTCACAGTAGTGCATATTACGCAAAAAAAATAACGATTAATTTGAGGAGCAAACATCACCTGCAACGATAGCTGGGTAGTTGTTCAAGATTAATCAATGAATTAACTAATTATTGGTGAAGGATCGGAAAGACAGTTCATGTTAACAGCGAACTTAAATGCTTTCAAATAAACAAATTTCTGCTAACTCTGTCGGCATTATGATTATTATTTAGAGCTTACATATTTAGAGCTAATTTTTCTTGCGCAAATCACGATATTATTCTCTATGCACGAATCTTATCCAAACAACTAAAGCTGAATTTTGAACGTTCGAGTTTTTTTTTCCTTTAAAGTAACATAATTCAATGAAAAAGATGCAACGAATTAATTTGCTAAATACCCGTGTAATAACTGTGTCTTCTCGGAATTGTGAAAAGGATAGTAGTTTTATTTTAAGCAGTTGGAAAATTTCATGAAGCTGTTACAGCTAAACCATTAAAAGAAATGGGGTCCATTACATAGATCTATGACATCGAATGATGTGAACAAAAAGGAGAAATAGAGCTAAAGATTGATAGGAGGCAAGACAAATGGTGAAATGAGTGCACGTGGATTGGATCTTTTATAGCCGTTTGGTCCAAAATAAACAATAGTAACAATTAAATAGTGAAATATGTAAGTAGCAATTACTGCTTGTTACGATATAGAATTTGAAATACCAGTAAGAACAGGAGAACATCAGTTCCTTATATCTTCTACTCCCTTAATGTGTTCGAAAATTAGAGCTGGAATCTGCCGGACACTGGGGAACTTTCTTTGAAAATTCCCAATTGCAATTCTTCAAAAGTTTACTCTTTAAAAGAATTTAAATCAAATAAGACGCTCAATTCCGAATTGTAATCCAGAAAGTGGCGTGTGAAACGAACCAGGTTGAATGGGTGTCCTGAACGATGCAGCATAGTACAGGTATTAGAACGATGACAATCTGCAACGCGTCTGCCACTATGCAGACTGCGTGTTGCTTATTTGATTTGCATCGGTCGAATCGTTCTGGATTATGAGGCAGTCGTGTATCACACCTTTATCGTCAATTTCATGATACTATGCCTTTAAAAAGGTTCACGTTTTGCGTGACTTTCACGTATTTGATTTTCAATAACACTAGAACAACCCGCAAGATTTGAATGAGGCAGCAGTCCATCTATATGCTATCAATCGGAACTAGTACTGCGCATCTTCACCTTCTTTTTTTTTACTTTTCTTACGTCGCATATTTCAAAAACCAAAATTGTCTTTGCGAATATCACCGTACGTATCCCACTTTCTATTTTCCCACTTTCTATTTTCTCAAAATGTATCTTTCTCTTTTTACACTCAACGTCGAGTTGAGAGCAAAAGGAAGGAACTAAAGGAACTAACTATCGGATTCGAACCTCTGACCGCTGCCCTCACGATCGATCCGTAGTTCGAATCCGCCCTGATGCTCACCAAGCCTTTCATCCCACCAGGGTCGATAAATTGGCATCAGACTTGTCTGAGAGGATAAAAACACTGACTTGACACATCGGCTAGCCACCGCAAGTCATTGTGTGGGCCAGTTACACGTTCGTGAACCTCAAACGGTTCTGAATTGGAGTGAAGGTGGAGGCGCATCCCAAACGGATTGATTAACGCCAGACACTTTATCCTTCAACTCTCAACATATCCGACCTTTAGTTCTTTTGCGGTCTAATTCGGTCTAGTCCAATGCAAGGATACCTTACTTTTTGGAAGTCTATTATGAAATAGCCCCAACAACCAGGTAATCACTTCCTGAACCACCTCAAAGTATAATTCATCGTCTCGCAATCTCGCTCGCTTTTCTGAGATTTTCTAAGAAGAAGGGCACGAATTTCTGGCACAACATTGTTGCGGCTGTTTATGTTGTGATGACAACTTAAATGTTTCCTCGATAAAGCACCAGTGCAGTCAGAGTTGTTTCAGTCTGTTTTGTTACACTGCATTTTCTTCGGAGAGGACCTAACGATACATTGGACCTAACGATGGTGAGAAGACCTAGTCTTCCTTTCAAAAAAAAGGGACTTCGGGGTCTTTGAAGGCAGAGGATAATCCGAAAGAATCTGTGGAATCCCAGGAAGGACTCAAAACTTGTCACTTGCCAACTGTATCCATATTGTTTACAACGAAAGCGGGAATTTAGCTTGTGTAAGAGAGGTGGAGAAACTATGCAGATTCCATCTCATCATTTTAATTGTCTATATGCGTGTTTTGAAAAGTTTCCGAAACCATCTAGAGTAAAAATTCAGTTTATGGTCACTTTTTGGTCCGAGAACTTTAGGTTTACAATTTTTCTAAGAATTGATTGAAATTTCCACTGATTTACTTTAACAAGAATTAGCAAATTAGCAAGGAATAGAATTAATGAAGATGAAGAATGGAATAGGAAAATAGGAGGGCAGCAGTGGATTAACTAGCCACTTCAGGAGGTAAAGTTGAGATGAAAATTAATAACTATTCCGAAAGCAGAATAAAACAACTCTCAATTATTTAACGCTTTGTTCCTAACCTGCAATGATCCTTAGGAGGGACAGAGGCAGAACTTGTGTTACGAATGTGCAAAGACACTCCTCGCTCATTTGGGTTTTTCTCAACGAACTTGCTCAACGACCACAGCCTCTATTTATTTGAAAATGACATGTTTTCAACTAAATCACTTCTTGGAAAATAATAATCATCTGCACAATTGTGCAAATTTCGCTCTTTTCAGCTAATTTCGAGAAGAGAAGGACGTTTCGATGAATACATACGTAGGTTGGATGAAAAGGATAAGAAAAATGAATAATTAAATCAGATTCTATGTATGTAAATTTCAGAGTTATATTGAGTGATATATTCAGATAAAACGAACATTCGCTAAAGCGTCATTACTTAAAAAATAGGACTGCATACTTATGCGTGATAATTTTAAAGTGATTAGGTAATGGAGGAAATGGAGTTTGCATCAAATCACTACCATTCAAAGTTCTTGCAGCTAGTAGTATACATACATGCAAGAGCGAAGCGTGCAATTTTTGTAGCAAAAATATGCGATTTGAGTACATTTTTTTAGTATCAGAGGCATGCTTTGAAAAAAAAAATAAGTTGCGAGTTGCGTTCGCCGAGTAGATTTTAGGTAAATAACTTCCGTCTAGCTACATGGTATCTGTTGTTATAGTTTACGCATACAGTAGGTTACCAAAACAAGGCATTTTTGCTATCACTACGCAGCCATAACGTCGGTTAGTCCTTAGACAGCGGTCTAGTGTTGCGCACGTTCCAATTAACTTTTTTGGTCACCTTGAAAATGTAGTATCAAAAAAAAATAAAGTTACGCCGTGTGATGGGAATCAAAATAAGTATAGTATTAGTCCTGCGGTCACAGCTCACAAAATATGCAATGAGTATGGTAAAGGAGTGATAACCGATTGAGCGGTTAGGCATTGGTTTGTCAAATTCCGTTCTGGAGATGTGACCCTGGAAGTCGACTAAAGGAGGGGGTCACTCTCCAGACATCGATGACGATATTTTGTAGTCGAAACTGGAACAAAATCCACGCCAAACAATAAGGGAGTTAGCAGAGAAGCCCAATACCTCATAATCCACTCTTTGCATCCACCTAGAGAAATTTATGAAAACAAAACGGAAGTTAGTTATGACTCAACCCAATATAATAGTCCAATGGAAAAATAAGAGTTCGTTAATATCGTATTAAAGTCGGTAGTCGAAAATACTGCGACTAGCTATTCCAAAAACTGCTTTAAGAATTACTTAAAGCTGATGTTGTTTGGAACCGCTTGCAGCACATCGCTATACAATTTTTTTGAAGATAAAAGTGCCAAAAATAGTTGAGCTTATGGAATAGACTCTTTAGAATATTCTGGAATGAGAAGCGGCGCAGTATGTCTATAATGCACCATCGTCAAAGACATTTATGTATCTTTAATTGTTTTTTCTTTCCCGAATAGCACATGCGTCGAGCATATCCTCACATATGGGTTTCTGCTTGTCGAGCTTAATTCGATTGGCGCACAGAAACTACGGTTGTGACGGAATTTGCGGACTCGAGCACTACGAGCAATGAATTTATTTTACAGTTCTTAGAGGAAAACATTGTAAATTGGTGTCATATAGAAATTAAAATCCATTTGGTGATCCGCATCACTCTCTAGCACTTTTCCTTCTCGCCATGGACATTGATGTCGAGGGTTACATAGGTCATATCGTAGACGCCACCGATCTTGTCATGTGGCACAACATAGTCTCCGATGCGCATGCATCCCTAAAATAAAAATATGCTTGTTCAAAAGGATAAAGGATGAAATTCACGACCCGACGTTTCGAATCAAAAAATATATCCATAAATGAATTTAAAAATTAGTCTTTATAATGTCTCGTTTGTGATGAACAAACTACAGCCGCTCATTTATTTCACTTCAGCTAATTTTTCTTTGTGAATCGGACCACGTAGTTTCTCTGTCATTCAATATGTCGGAGCTAAATGTTTGTAGTAAGTGTCTTTAAGTGTCGTTTTTGTTGGCTAGACATCAGTTAGGCACTTCTCGCACTATTAACTACTGTAATTAAAAGGGTGCTAGCGTGCTACAACCACATTATTCAGAAATATATTTTATGTGTAGAGAGAGAAGGAAACTTGATGTTTTTCAAATATCGATTTCATTAGACGACCAGGTCGTCCAGGATTCGGTTAGCAAAATTCGGGTGCCTCTAGTAGCGTGGTCTAATTCCAACCAAGTTGCAAAAAATCTCTTAGCGTAAAGCCAATCTTTCAACCTAAATAGATTTTTCCCTGCAATTATCTTGATTGCTTTTTTCCACTATATGCCTACGACCTACCTTTCTCATCATCTTCAAAATATTTTGATTACTTAGAAACTGGTTGTTTGACTCAGTTTTTCTTCTCCTTAGTAGCTTTAAGTTTTGGAGAGACTGCAAATTAGTGAAATGGAAACCGATGCTTATAAGTTATTTAGAGGCAGCTGTCAAGCTAATAACTCCTTATCTGATTTTTTCTGACTACTATAGACTTCTGTACTTAAAGGACTCTTAAAAACATGATGATCAAGCGCGCAGTTTTGGAGCGGATAGGACAAGCGCGGATCACGTTAAACGTTTGTTATCTACACATGTAGATCCTATCCAGTAAGTATGTGAGGTATAGCGGTGATGCTAGCCCATACATTGAGAGAACCTCATCTGAACCAAATTGTCTAAGATGGATTGTTTAAAACCTAGGTGAGGAGACCAGAATTCACCAAGAAATGAAGAAATATTGAATGTTACCAAGCAAATTAGGACTTTCTCCCTATCTAAAGCCTCTTTTATGCCTCACATGTTTTTTTCGCATCCTTTTTTCTCGTACGTTGGTTTTTCGTTGTATATTGTTCAATTTTTCTCGTGAAACAAGGCAATTTTTCCTCCAAAAAAAAACTCTTTTGTGATTTTCAGCGACTAATAAAAGCACAAAAACCACATCTCCGTGCGAATTCGCAGCCGCTCACGTTACAAGCAACGTTCTTTACATTTCTCTGACCCATTCCATGAGCGGTTTGCTAAACAATGTATTCGTGCTGATCTCACTCGCCGCTTATGCTCGCCAATTCTAGTGTAACATAATAAATGCGCTTGCATTAGTGGAGTGATTCACAACAACCTACGCTGTTTTCATGGCTTCAATGGCTTCGACTATTGTGACCAGCTTCAAAATGACAATCATCGGCTATGTGTATTAAATATTCGTGCGAATGTACAGTAACTCTCGCTGTATCTGAGCTACAGTATGTTAAAAGAACTAACCGGTTTCGAAACCATGCAGTTGTGGGTGAGGCGAATGAATGGCTCAATGCTGCCGACCTAAAATTCCTAGAACTTAAGGTTAGGACATTCCGTTTGAAAAAGCTAGAGTTGTACCTCGTCTTCCTGTCCGAACAACTCGAACTCTCCCTCAGAGTTGGTGTGCATTTCGGCCAGAAGGTCGTTGGGGTCCACTGGAACGAACGATCAATAACGATCAATACGAATTCGTTGGTTTTTTGGATTAAATAAGTATTCGTACTCACAAGTGTCCTTATCATAAAGTTCCACATGGACGTTGGCCAAACGCTTTTTGTTGCAGACGGCCACACCTTTTACGGTGACGTTCTGCATTTTGGCCATTACCGAGACCGAACAAAGCACGAAGGCGACAAGAAGTGCCAGAGAGCGCATCACCTAAGCGACACAATATTTAGCGACAGGCGTAACTTACCTCACGGAAGTTGCTGCAAGCAGCGAAAGAAAATCAGGATCGTTCTCTGAAAGCTCTCACGAGCAAAAGTCGTGGATTCATAGCACTTGAAATCTGCTAAAATCACTGAGTATGTAAGAATTTTTAACAAACTAGGCAGAGATTCTGAGCGGAACCACACAGGAGCAAAGTTCACCGGCGAATCCTCGCGAATGAAGTGGCATGGAGGCTTTTTATACGTACGTGTGCATCGGACGGCAGCAGCTGTGTGTCGGGGCAAATGGTCAAAACATCGCCATCGATCTCACGCTTTTTGCAGACACTCAACGATCAGTTTCAACCAGATACCGCAATCAATTGTTAGGCAATGTAAACACACACATATTCTTAACAGAAGGTCCATTTGTTCAGAGAGGTCAAAAGTTTTGTTGGATGAAATTTAAAAAAGAAATTTAGGTCCACAGTTCATCCATTTGAGGAGTGAATACATAATTGTTAGATAAATCCTATGCATTCTCTATAGGACAGGCAAAGACCGGAACCGCCGATAATTGTTACCAGCTACCACAACCACGATATTGAGGTAATATGGGTGGAAAATGGTATCCGGTATGTCCTCTACGTTTGATAGCTGTGAATTGGAGTAGATTTTTTCCACTGAAAAAAAATCCAAGACCTTTCGTATTGAGTAAACGCATAGAACTGTCAACACCTTTTTAGTAATTTTTCAAGGAGTTTTTTCTACTACTCAAACCTATGATTTATGGATTACGTCTTTTTTTTTAAATATTACAGAGAAAAATCAGGATGCAACGCAACAGCGCTATTGCGCCGCATTTTCAAATGTTAGAGGTGCTGAAGTCCTACTCTGGTGGATAATGTCTGAGAGCTAAAAATGAAGGAAGCTTAAGAGAAGGTTGAAGCTCCGCCGAATTATCAATCATAGGACCGTTGTGGAGCACAACCAGACCAGTCTACAATCCCTACGGTTACGGTTGTACGTGTTTTACAATGACAAATCGATGGTTAACGTAGATCATGAAAGAAAACTCAAGGTCTAGTGGAGGAACCATAAAAATCCATGGTTAGAACGTATAAAGCGCTGTTGTTTTCAATCGATAGCGATGTCTTTTAAACTCGAAACAATCGCACATTTGTCCCCTGATTCTGTAGGTTCCTAATTTCTGGCCCAACTAAACACTTTCGGATGGAAGATGTTCAACTGCCGTTTTGCATTCTGTTGTAATTGTCATGTAGTTTTTTTTTTCAAGACGAAGTTACCGTACAGATCCGCGTTTCCCAGACGAGAGCTGTTTTAATCGGCTGTTTTCCGCTCCTCGCACATGATCAGTGCTTATTTATCTACTTGTTTGAAAACATCTCTAAATATGGCGTAAACAAGAACAAGAAAGAAAAGAGCTCATTATGATCCCGATTGAGCTACACAAAAAGTTTGCCGTTTTTTGCGTGTTCCTGTGGTGGGTTGTCAGTTCATTCTCCTGCTACCGAAGGTGAAAAATCTCCTATTAGAAAGATCTCATTCGCACATCTTATGCTGACGAAGACTTTGGCGACCGGATGACAGCTCTCCATCTCTACGTCAAGGCTCGTCTGCCATATTCGGAAATCGTGCAACTGAACATGTAATAACAGTAATATCCGCACTGCAGCATATCGTAAATTAAAATTTTTGTATCAAACCACACATACTGCCTTCCCATGCACTATATTTCTGAATTTGTTGGAAATATTGAACCATTAGTGTTCTATAGCTTCTGAACTATGGATATGTAGGTTTTTCTCCATGGTTGTGCTTGATTGGCTATCATTTCTAGTGCTTTTCTCCTACGTTTGATTAACTCCAATTGTCTCAGCTCTAGCGATGTCGAGCCACGCGTCAGTGACATTTGAGGCAGTCGTTGTGCAAATCTTCCTCACAAGCGAATTATTCGCATTACCTTTATCACTTATCACTTCGGATGAAGATTGAAAACTGGCAAATAATTCACTTGAGAAAGCATTTTATAGACTGTTCCCACCAATTACTGGCAAGCACAACCGGACCAGAACAAAATGAAGCTCTGCATAGTTGCGTGGGCGGCTGCCCTCGTAGAGGTGCGGAGGGACTTAGCGGTTAGGATCGACCGTGCTCCCACCTCGATCCCAACCGCTGTGTATGAGCTAGGACGTGGTGGATTTACGATCGATCGCTTTCAATCGTTTGCGTATTATTGGAGAAGTCGAAGGCCTTGGCTCGAAGGAACAGTTTGCTCGCAACGAAAAGGAGAGCAGTTGACGATTGCGACCTTGTTTTCAATACGTATTGATCGTAAAGAGGCAAACGACTGGAGAGACACTGTCAGCAGCCAACTGACTGTTCGCTCGCAGACACGGCGCCCATGCCTGCTCGTACATCCTTAAGACGTCGTAAGCTGTTTCGTAGGAAAATTTGGTGGTCGACAGAGACGTTTCATATGCATTTCCAGAGGACGGTTAGGTTCGATTGGATGTAGTCCGCTCATGCTCGCGATCTGGATCTCTAACTCTATCTTTTTGTGGAGAGATCCCGACATCGTCAATTTTGAGGCGTTCTCCCTTTGTTCCATGCGTTCCATCATGGGCACTCGGTTATTCTGCATTGGCAAATCTTAAATACAGTCGTAGTCGCTTCATGCCTGCAGTCCTTAGTCCATAAAACAAGAGGAGAACACTGCCGTGAGGTTGGATTGGTTGGTTGGACACTGAAGTCTAGTTGTACCTCGTTTGATGCTCTCTACATAAGTTTTATGAGAAATTGAGTAAAGATTCTGATGGAGAAATCAGAGACCTGTACTCTGAAAGAAAGTTCTCAGAAAAAGGAACCAATTGATATATCATGGATTTATCAGAGTTTTTAAGAAAAAGGTTGTACTGTTGATAAACTCGTCTTTTTACGCATCTTGAGTGTGGGAGTATAGTAGAGTCAAAACGACAGAAGAGTGAAGCACGGTGGAGTCGCGTAAGCGGTTGCGCTCGTAGCGGTTCGGCGGAGCGTGGCGGTTACGACCGGTTACCGCTACGCTCCGCACCGCTACGAGATAGACGGGTAGATCGACCCCTGCTACCGCAGTTCATTGCTACAGTTCCCACCTCGATCCCAACCGCTATCTCCACCGCGCCGCTTCCAGCGCAACCGCTTACGCAACTGCACCGTGCTTCATGTCGTTTTGACCCTACTGTAGAGTGTTTCCAGTTTCAGTTCCTGGATTTTTGTCCTTGTAGGAAGGGGTGCAATTGAATCGCTTGTCGTGGTGCATAGTTCATGTAGTCTTAGCATATGATGTGCATACAAACTGTATTAGAAAAATCAAAAACGGGCCGAAACTGATCATAGGAAGAATGTGCGCTCAATGTGACGATGGGTCTTGGTGTACAGTTCAACCCATATCTTAATGACGACAGCTCAGGTTATCTACTTCAGTGTTTTCCAGTCATGCACGTACCTCAAAGCTGTTTGGCTAATTTTTAACCTGCCTGGTCGTTCCTCGGGCTTTAACTTTATAATTCTTCGGCAATTCTCGTTAGTTCCATTAGTTACTTCTTCATACGTATTTGTTGACAGCCAATTATTTACCCTATTGTCCATATTTAAATTTTTTTCTGTTCTAGGTCTTCAGTTTGATCAGATAATCTCCTTGCCTTCTCTCCTCAACATGTTGCAGATTTCTGCGTGCATAACTACTTCCCCAGAGAAAGCGCTTCTCTGAATTCCCGAATAATTATTAAATCCTGAGATTAACATCTTATTTATATCAATTTAATGGTTTGAATGAAACATTTATTCGGAAAATATTTACATCATTTGCATATGATCCGCCGAACTTTAAAGTATTCTGAGCTTTGATATGAGCATAAGGGGGAGAATTTCTCGGGAAATGAACACATCGACCAACTGTTTGATCAGCACTTCTCCTTTTCACCATGGATAACGATATCCAGTGTGACATAGGTCATGTCGTAGACGCCTCCGATCTTGTCATGAGGTACATTGTAGTCGCCGATTCGAGTACACCCCTGAAAAAAAAATCCTATAAGTTTCTCGTGTTGAAATTGGCAAAAGATCGTCTTTTTCGAAACGATTCCCCGAAATATTCCCAAGTTCTCATGGCTAGAAAGCTGTGCACTCCGGCTTGATGCGACTTGAATTTGACTAATGACCGCCAACTGTTGCTGTGTTGCTGTTTTTAGTGGGAGGCCCGGTGAGCTTAATGATGAACGCCTACAACCATGAATCACCCAATTTAATGCAATCAAAGATTGATTGAAGCACCCGCAAATGTCCGGAAAGTACATTGCACATTTCTTTTGAATGAATTATTTTGCGGAGAGGAGTTGGGATCAAAAACGTTTCCGCAGTGTTGCTTTTGCTTGAATTTTTAGTCGTTTAATTCTGAATTTTCGGTCAAAAAAGTCCTTAAGAATAATTTTGAGTTGTTACGCTTTCAGATCTCTGATTTGTAGCACAATTTCTTGAATATTTTGGAGAACGAGTTTTTGCTTTGAAATTTTTACGTCAGAACCTATGCTAAATGGTTACTTATGGGACGTTTCTTCCGTTTCATTTTATTTTGTTGGGGAAATGAGGATGTTTTTGAAGAAATTTCTATTTTGATCATCTGTCTATCGACTAGTAGTAGTTTTGTTTGATTTTCTTCACACTCTTTCGACTGCGTAGTTTTAGAAATTCCCTTTTCAACTCCAAAATCTCTTTCGATTTTCTCCAACTTACTGTATTTTACCAACTTACTGTATTCTGTCCTGAAAATGATTTGCAAAGTGAGTGCAGCACTTAGTCACTAATAGCGCAGCAATTATCAGTTCACCCGGACCACGATCATATCCTTTTAATTTCACACGTATTCTCCGTTTTTCTCTCCGCGAACGCTTTCACATTACCATCTTCAGAAAAGTGCCAACTCACAGGCTTTGCATTGCAGTTGTGGTGAATGCGAATGAAGGGCTCGATGCTGCCGACCTAGAAACAGAATCCTTCAATTTCCAGGATGTAAAGAATGTCTTGCCCAATGTGTGCATTTTCGGTTGCAGGCATGTATGCACGAGAAAATTGAATTCGAGGCAGAAATCCTTTCTCCATGCGTGTAGTAAGAAATGAAACAAAATGTGTGTCTAGTTCCTTTTTCTTTTCTTTCAGCTTACCTCATCTTCCTCACCGTACAATTCGAATTCACCTTCCTTGTTAGTGTGGACCTCAGCCAGAAGATCATTAGGATCCACTAAAATAGCAATAGCTTTTTTAGAGTGACCAGTTTTTTGAAAATACATAGTAGAATTTATTTCACTTACAAGTATCCCTGTCATAAAGCTGTACGCGTTGATTAGCTAACCTCCTCTTCTGACAGACTGCTACTCCTTTCACAGTAACATTTTGAAGTTTAGCAGATACGGAAAGTGCACATATGCTCAGTAGAGCGCAGATTAGAATGCCCTTCATCTGAAAATGAGGAGATGACTGTAGAACTGAATTTAAGGGTGAATGCGTGGACGGGTGAAAAAAACATACGAATTGGTCATTAACTATCCACATAATTAACTGACGAACTGAAATTCAACTATCCACAATTTCTAAGAATTTAGTGCGTCTTCATTCCAGCCTCTATAGACCTCAACCTCAGAATCTCAGAATTGGGAATTTCCATGTATTTGCTCAAATATTTTTGATAGCGTGATACAGTAAGAAGAGATACGAAAAGGTGAGGAACGTTCACCGTTCGTTTCAGTCATTCGTATCTATCTGACGCACCCTAGATGTGCTTGCATCTGTTATCGGTTTTCTCATCTCCTCAGCCCGAAGAAGGGAAAATTTCCAGCTAAAGAAAACGATGAGCAAGCACAAGTCTAGGTTCAACGAAAAAGAGAGGTTTAAGGAACCGAAGAGAAGTTTCGAAAGGCTCCCGCCACACGTTCATCGCGCTTTTATGTGGTGCTGTTGTACTTAGTGGGCGTGGCTATTTGGTGCTTCTGATAAATGTTTCGCCCTTTAATGATTCGCAACTGTTGCGGCGTTGTAGCGAGGTTTCACTCGTGACGAGGAGGAGGGCTGATAGACCCGAAGGTATTCATAATATATCTCTTCTGAGACCATAGGTCTCGTTTAGTCAGAGATTCTTCGAGGTGATAAACAAATATTTGCTCGGGGTTAGCTCGTTCTTTTAAAACAGAAACGGAACAAAAAGGTTCCATAGCTTGGTCCCACAATAGAGTATAAAAAACCACAAAAATGTGATGATTTGGAAATTTTCAGTTGTCGTTGAGTTCTCTTCGTCATTACTGCGCACTTTCTATGTATCTAGTCAATTCGGACACTTTTCTTAAATTTAGAATACTATGAATTGACGATGTCTGTCTGACTAATAGAAGATAGGGATAGGGGTGAAAATCACGAATATTAGCGCCCTCTCGCCCTATTCCTTAATCATCCGAAAGCTGACTCTGGGGGCTGCTTTGCCGATCTATCTTCGCTACGAGGCACCCAACAACGTGTCACGTATGCTAGTGCAGATGTACGCGTTGCGCTTGCGAGTGAGCGAACAACAAATGATAAATTACGCTGTTTCTCTAGCTCTCTCCCTTTTAAGCTCGGTTATGATGTTCTAATCATTTGGAGTGTGCTGAACTCCATACAACCTTCTGTCTTGTGCTCGAGAAAAGAAATTTATTCTGGCATACAATTTTTCTTCAACAAGTTTAGGTAAATCGAACAGAATTAGAGGAGCGAATGATAAAAAGAACGTTGGAACGTAAGGAGAAATATGTGGAGTGTTTCTTCTTGAAGATGTATTTCTTGTTCTTTGAGAAGTTTCTGTTTTTTTTTTGGTAGTAGATACAACGCTTAATGTCCACCTTCTCCTCTTCGGCCTCCAAAAATGTTTTGAAGTTCTTGTGAGTGTTTCGGCTCGGTCGATATGCACAAGGTCCTCATCAATTCCCTAACTCCTGACTACAGTAGGTAACTTATCGCAAGATTTCATAGGCACTTATGGTCCTTGTGAGTAGTTAAATTTGGATGAACCATCTTTTGAGAAATGAAGTCATGTCAGTTACATTCTTTTCGCAGCGATTCTGTTACTTGGTTTCCAGCGAAAACTTCAAAGAAAAATATTTAGGACATTATTATTTCGCGAGAGATTGCACTTTCCTAATTCGTTTTTTATCTTTCTTCAAAATTATTTGCCCACTACTGTTTACACTAACTGATTAAGGAATCGACTACCAAGAAAGGAAGAAACGGCGGTACCATATTGCTCCTTAGTGTATAGAACGAGACTCTGTGAGCAGAATAAAGTAACGGTTCTACTCTGCTGCAATTCTCAATTCGAAATAATTCAAGATTTTAGACATATTTAAACTTGAAATCTTCATTTAGTGCTTCTGAACCTCGTCGCAGCTGAAAATTATACTTCCCTAGGTCACACATTCTTTGTCTTTTGATTTAGTGCACCAAGTATGTGAAACGTTGTGACCTATTCAACATATCTTTATAATTTTATAGATCAAACCTTTCCAGTAAATTTCATTAAGCCCTAACCTAAGACAACAGAAGTCTTATTTTCTTTCACTAAGTTTCAGCGGCATTTTTGCTTCCTCTTTTATCATAGAGTTTTCCTGGTAAAGAAATTTGAAGGATTATACTTTTTCTTCCACAATTTCTCATGTCTAATATTTATCGGAATCTTTTGGATATTTCTTGAATTTCTGTTGACATTTTTGAAAGGAATAGAATTCTCCATTATGCCGTTGATCAAACAAATAAATAATTGCTATGCTGTGGATCTTCGTCACTCACACTCAGTCCCATTGTGATTAATATCACGGTGAGAATGGGCGCGAAGTGTTTAAATTTAACGCGCGCGTCGAATCT
The DNA here is from genome assembly GCF_031761385.1 of Necator americanus. Taxonomy (NCBI): domain Eukaryota; kingdom Metazoa; phylum Nematoda; class Chromadorea; order Rhabditida; family Ancylostomatidae; genus Necator; species Necator americanus. Next base: position 14,404,451 of record NC_087374.1, read on the forward strand.
TGGTCAAGATGTATGTGTTTGTGTGTGTGCGGATCCGTCGGGACGACTGATGACTCGTGTACAACGTGAGACGTATGCAGCCGGGTCGCCGGGGCAAGGGCCGGGCCGGATGGGAATCCCTGCTGCTACGCGAAACATATTTAGCTTCAGAACTGCGTTCCTCCGTTGAAAAGCCGAATTGCGTCCGACATAAAAAAGACATAAAAATGATTATTGCCGTTTTGGAACGCTAATACTGGGGGATTTTCTATCAATAGAACAACTATTAGTATTTCTTCCGAATAACCCTGCATTCCAACGTATTTTATTGGAACCATAATGGAGCCATTCAGAATTCAATTCAAAACGCCGTCAACCACACGCATGCAGAAGAAACGACTCATGAACATAAAATGTGGGAAAAAAGAAAAACAAAACTCTGAAATGGTAATATTCTTCTTTTGAAAGAAATTTCCAGTCGAATAACGATTAACAATTAAAATAGGTTGCTTTATTCACATTAAATTCGACAGTTCCACGATTTATATGACTACGTTATTTTTGAATAAAAATTTCAAATCGTTCTGCAGAAAATGAGCTAGTGTAATGGCAGTTTGCCGAGTGGCAGCGTACCATCGAGGATCTTCTCTAGGAGCGATCACCTGAAATTCAATACGATAGCATGGATAATAACCAATTTAGTGGAATATTAGTAAGAAAACGGAAGAAAGGAAGCGAAAATAATAATTGGTCAAAAACCCTTACTATGACCATAACCTCACATTATTGATTAAATTATGGTATTCATTCTTCTGTGTCCACATTTCCTTCACTTTACTTCATGTCCGGAAATTTTTTTTAAATTTTAAGCTATTTGATATTGAGAAATGAACTTTATTCCGCAGAAAATGGCAGCACAATACTCGAAGATTGCGAGGAAAAGTCAATAATTGCACTACACTACAGTTAATCCTTTGCTCGATAAATCGAAGAAGTGATTGAAAATTAATAAAAAAACAACACATGGTGTTTTTCTACCAATACTTTACGTAGCATCATACGATGCTGTTTTTAAAATAAAAGCAGAATAATAGGATATGCTAATAATAGCAACGAATTTTGGCGGGAGAGATATCCATGGATAGTATTTTTACAACATGAATGAAAAAAAGAATCTGTATCGTGTGTGAAGAAGAACACTATGTAGTTCGCTGGAATTCCACCTTTTTGAGCCATTGTACAGACCTGATTTGAGATTTTACAGATTCCTTATTATTGGTCTTTATTTTCTACTAGACGGTGATGGTTAATTGTTGAAGAGTACCAAAAGTTGGTGAGTCCCGCTTGAGTCCCTCATAGTAATTGAACCACTAAGACAAAAACTGGTGGTGACGGAACCGCAGAATAAATACGTGAAATCAATATTTACATCAACAATCCGGTCTCTCGCGTTGACTTGAATATAATTATTAATTCCGCACTGAAATTTAACATAAGTGCTCATGAATAACTGAGAAAGCATGCGTGCTTACAGAACATTTAACAGCCACGAATCACAAAGGAAACACATTACTATCAAGAAGTTTCGAAGTGTTTGTGTGTTCTTCTCAACCCAGCTAAAGCATAAACAAACAGGTCATACTTTTACCGTCTGATGGAGACTGCATCTTTTGTGGAGAAGGCGGTTTTTCCGCATTCTACTCAATTCGCTACGGCAAAGAACAATGCGAATGCGCTGTTGCTTTTTAGCAGAAGGATCCTCTTGTTTTTATCGCTAGATTTGCTGATTTTTACGTCGTGATTGTAGATCATTATGATCGAAGTTACATGTGCTAATTTTACAATATCGGAGGAGATGTTTTCTTATCTTTACGGTGTTCTGCAGAATTTTAGTCGCGTTTTGTTGTTTTTTCTCATACTTTTTTCTGTGTCGTCGCCAAAAGGTGGGATAAGGAAGTTAGCTTACTCTCGACTGCATGGAAAGTCTTATATTTTGTCGCCTTTTGCACCATAAAAAGAAAACAATCGATTAGGGGTCCCAATTTTAGTTCATTCTACGAAATCTCAGACATCAGACTTTTTCTATATACGTTAAGGATCTATACAGATAAGCACTGTGAAATCGTAATAATACGTAATAATGCGTAATAATGTAATACGTATGCAAGAGACAAAACTTCTTGTGATAAATTATGTAAAACACAGAAAACAGATCTTTACACTTCCAATGTGAGTAATTTAAAGGTTGTGTACCATGAATCTGACGTGGCATGAATTTCTCATGGAAACGGAGTCGTAGATTGCGGAAAACCACATGGTTCCGCTCGCCTCTCCGCGAACGTCGTAAGAAATGGCATGGGAATCGCTTTAGCTCCTACGAGTTGCATTAAAACGCGCCTCTATGTGCACATTCTTTTCCTCTCAGCAGTTAGTTCATTAGTTTAACTTGAATAGGCTGGTGAGGAAACCTTACTAGTCCTCGAATGCTCGCTCGTTGATGCTCCGCGTGCAGAAGGGTGGCGCGTTGCAGTGCAGGGCGTCGTAAAAAACGGTGGTTTCCGAGACGTTTTTTTACAGCGACTTCGGAGAGATGAGCGGAACCACCAGTGGTTTTCTGCTATCTTGCTTAGATACTTAGATGGACCGTCTTCACTGGACGTGCGGGCCTCAGCATCTCTTCCACGCGTTTCGTTTCCTCGCCATTGTCATCCAAGATAATCTCAAGTCTCGTGACTGGCGTTCTCTTGGGATCACTCTAGTGTTCTTTTAGTCCATCTATCGTCGCTTCTTCTCATAGTGTGATCGGATCATCTATGCTTTGCTTTCGATATATGTTCCGTTGGGTCGCGAAGACGAGACATTGCTCGTAAGTCGGAGCTGCGAGGACCAGCTAGATGTTGTGTGCGACGGCTAAACTTTAGAAGACATCTCTCAAAGGCTCTTTGGGTAGTAAACACCTTTATAAACATGGCAACGGTGCCTGCCCACGTCTCCGCTTCGTAAGAGGGCGCTGAAAGAAGTCGAGTCAAACAGATGAGCACGAAAATCTTGGTCCTCAGTTGGCGTGTATCTTCCTCGACGGATGCGCATGCTGCTCACGCTGCTCTCATCCTTCCATTCAGTTCTTCTTTCAAGTCGTTTTCCATATTCATAGAACGTCCTAGGTATACGCATGACAACGTTTCCACAATTTCAGAGATTTCAAGTTGTATTTCTCCATCCTCAGGAAGGGAACGATGTCGTCCGCAAAACGAAGATCGGAGAGGAATCTTCCATCAACACGTATGAACCTTCTTCCCAGAAAATACAAAACAGAGACTAGAACCAGGGGCAGGCGGTGTTCCCAGCAAATCTCTATCGACGCAGTCTGGATGTGATCCAAGCGGCTAAACCTCTAAATGAATCCAGCTTATTCTTGAGGCTGGGCTCCGTCCAGCGTCGTAGATATGCGCGTGAAGATGATCCTGGTGAATACTTTGTATAACACTCTCAGCAAGCATATTTATTTCGAAGGTCCTCTCGGTCACCTTTCTTATGGATAAGAACGGATCGCGAGGTCTTCTACTGGACTGGGGTCCTCTCTTCTTGAATTTAGGACGTCTTGTGCGCCGCTAAGATTACGTGAAGTGGATGGCCACTAGCACGAAAAAAGTCAGCTGACATAAAGTCAGGTTCGGGGCTGTGCCAGGTTTCATGCTCTTGATAGCAACTCGTACTTCCTGAAGGAAGGATCCGTGGTGGAGCTTCACCAGTGAGGTTGATCGGGTTTGACACAGGAGTTGAAGGCATCACCCCACCAATCTGAGGTGGTACGGATTTCAGGTGGAGTATTCATGTACGGCATAGTAGATTATGGAGAGGGGGTGATTCCGTCCATCTCTTGCTGATTGCCGTAAAAAACGGTCCGAAAGATGCGGCGCGTGCACAAGGCTGGCGCGCTCCATTCGAACTCGTTGTAGAAAGTAGCGCGCCGGAACGCTCTAAGCCATATCTTCCGGGCCGTTTTTTACGGCAATTAGGAAGAAATTGATGGAGTCACCCTTCTCTCCATAATCTACTATCCCGTATACGAATACTCCACCTGAAATCCGTACCACCACAGATTCATTGGGTGATGCCTTTAATGGAGGGAAAATATTCGAGTAGAGCCTCTCCGTAATGATTTCCATCTCACCACGAGAGGACATGCGAGTCCCGTCTTCGCTCAGCAAAGCTGCTAGCGAAATATTATATTCACGGAGATCCCTGCAGCACTTCTTTAGACTTGTTCTTCTTTGTGCTGCTTCCAGAATCTTCTTCTGCCTGTACTTCAAAAGATCCTCCTGCAACTCTTTTCTGCAGCTAGTGTTTGCTACTGACCGCTCTATGTGCATTCGGACCGAGCCCCAAAGTCCCTCTTCTTCCCAGCATTCCCTTGGTGGACTTTGAAATTCGATCCAAGTTTGTCGTGCGCGGCTTCGAGGAAGGTTTAGCACAGGCTCGCAGTGCTTTGAACAGCAGCTCATAGTCTACGTTTTGGTCCTCCTCAATGTGCCAGTCACCTCAGGACAAGGAGTCGAGTATGCAATCGTCGTATACGACTTCTTTTCTCTTTCGTCGCAGATAGCAGACGTTTTTTTTTCCATCGTGTGGATAAGTCGTATTTTCGCACGAAGGAGACGGTGATCAGAACCACTACAAAAGAATGGTACTACTGAGACATCAAGTAGACACCACCTCCGGTTGGTGAGTATGTGGTCGATCTCCGCACGAGTAGTGAAGGAGACATTGAGATTTCCACCGACGATGATCTTTCTTCCTAACAAGAAGATTCTCATGAAAGAGGCGAGTGGCGGACAACAGTCCGGCGAGACGATTGTCGTTTTCATTCCGGTCCCCTAGTCCAAATCTTTCAATCCTGATTCCTCTTCTGCATCGTTTCTTACTTTTGCGTTGAATTTCCATACAACGATAATTTGTAGAAGGACTTTTCTTTGCGGATCACTTCCTTAAGCTCTTCATGGTACGCGTCCAATTTGGGCTCGTCAGCTGTTGATGTTGGCGAGTAGCACTTGCTGTTGCTAATAGGTTTTCGCTCCGAGGACGAAGGGCAAGAACGGCTAGACGAGGTGACGTGATCACGTGAGAATCGACAAAATGAACGAGAGATGGCACAACAAAACCAACCGCCTACATTTCGCGACGGAACCTTCTCTCCACGAACTATGAGTGTACCGTCATTGATCTGTCGTACGTCGCTCCTTCTGCACTCAGTCTACTGCGGAGCAATGACGTGAAATTTGATATGCTCTGAAGATCCGAGAACGGCACGCAGCTCAGCGTCTGTGGACACTGTTCTCGCGTTGTAAGTACACAGTCTGAGACAGTCTCCTTGGTGAATCGTGCATGTGTCGCTTTGGTTCAGAATCAAAGACGTCCTCAGCAACCTGAGATTTGATCTCTTCTCACCGATAGCCATATCATCTGACGTTTGCGGCGGCAGGACTCAGTGTACACGGTACTGAGGCAGTGCTGCAGTGACAAAAAGACTTTTTCCCAAACTAAGCAGCTCTAACATGGCGAGCTTAGCTTTGACGACAGGTCGTCGCCCAACCTATATGGATCAGAGAGCCACCTTACGACATTTTGTTAAGACGGTGGTGAATCTTAGCAGTGGTTTACTCTTAGCTAGGCTTCCGAGATTCCGAGAAGTCTGAGGTGTCGAACTCCGTCTCAGCTCGGAAGCGAGGACAAATCTCCGCTGTGAATCGTAGTTCGATGCCCAGAGTCACCTCCACGCCACTATGAGGCGGTAAACGGTTGTGAAGGTTCTGCAATCTCCCATTTATTGTGGAAGTTTTCCATGGGAAATTCATACCAGATTCGTGGTCTGCTGCCTTAACAAAGTACATATGCCTACATTACGCATAGATGTCTTATCTATCCATAGATGTCTTATCTATCAAAAGATATCTCATATGATAATGATTAAAACCCTTTAGAATGAGAAACACCTTGAAAGCTTCATCAGGTAAATCTAAATACATATGTCGGTGTATTCGGACCAACTCGAGCCATTGCTTCTTAGCGTCAGATACTGAAAATATTTTCTTCATTGCAAATACGCAGCTTCAATAGGCGGAATTTAAATACCTGTCATCTCAAATAGATCCGCTATAACTTCCCAAGCCTTCTCAGCTTCTTTCGCGTTGTAGTTCTCGTAGACTTCTGGATGAATTTGAATAGCTTTCACGAAATCCGGCAGTAGCTCGTGATGTAATGTCATCTGTAATTTTACTATTTAAACATCCATTCGCAGAAAATTGTGTTGTGTTTGCTTTTCGCATGAAGAACAAAGCTGATTTTGTGATTCTGTGCCACATTCTCCTCATCAGCCTAGGAGAGTCTCGAGGATAGTAAATTTTGAATGTATGTAATGGTAATTGGGGTCTAAAATTACGTCAGCGAAAGATGAAAAGAGAATGAAATTCTGTGATTCTCTCATAAAGAAGAAATTCTCCTTTTTTTTATTCTCCTGATGCGATGAGAATTGGAATACGGAGAAATTAACGGTGGTTTAGAAGGGCATAGTGTGATACAATTTTCCCTCGAAAAAAAAGAAAAAAAGAAAAAGTGTACTCCTCTCAGGAATCTAATGAACTTCCGAAAAAATCGAATCCAATGAGTTGATACAAAAGTCCCGAAAGAGCTGGAAGAACAGAAAAAAGTGAATGTAGCACTCCGCTTATCGTCGACTACTCAGGAAAGAAACAAAAGTGAGAGGCTCTTGAAAAGTGCGCACAAAGCCGGCGCAGCAAGAAAAGTGAAGAATGCGAAATTAGCCGCTTGCACATTGCCAGTAATTGTGGTCAGCACCATTCGAAGGCACCTGCCTTCCAGTAGTTTTTAGCTGCCTACCTCCATCATTTCAGTGCAGAGAAGCACAACACATTGAAGTGGTGGAAATTTTGCGGCTAATTATCGGAAACCATAACGGGAAGGCTCCCGTGACTCATTAAAGAATGCAGTGAAATGTTCGAGTTGCATGGTGGAAGCGCATAACTGATGGAATTAGAGGATGACAGAGTGGAAATGAAAGGATTTTATATAGTTATGAAGAAAGAATAAGAAGGAGATTACAGTTTAAAAATAATATTTGAGCAGAATAAGAAGAGGATAGTCAGATTTTACAACAACAGCAATAATTAATATTCTTTTAAATGGTAGAATATGTACATCGAAGTCAACTGCAATCACGCCATCTCCTAAACGATACTGTGTTATTTCCTTTTACACGTTGTTCAGATATTTTAGCGTCTTTTCTTTAATTTTGCTCCCTTTATTACACAAAGTTGTTGGATAAAGAGCCAAAAGTCCTGTTATGACCCGAGCTTGATACTCCTGTAGTTCCGCGGGACTTTCCGAAGTAACGTTCAACCATGTTTTTTTGATCCTTCTATGCAACCCAACTCTGGCCTATATAAAAACTCAAAATAAATCACAAAAGGTGTGACAATGTTAGGATCTAGAGATCTCATTGCTTTGGATAAAGGACACTAAAGATTGCCAGTCGATCAGAAGAGTGCGGAATTTTTTCCGCTCGGATCGATGGAGCCGAGGTTTAATTTTTGAATCACCTTTCACTTTTCCCCGCTTATGATCAAATCAGCATTCGAATCCATCACGAATGTGTCATAAAATCTGCGTCTAGCGATGCACAGCTGGGGAGGGCGACTATACTTAAGACGATTTCAATAATTTTTGTCTACTCAAAAGGTTTTGTAAGACTGAAATTCTCCTAATCAACCACCTTCTACAAGCATAGTAGGCAAAGTAAGAAGATAAAATATTGAAAAATATTTGCGCCTAAATTCTAAGACACAAAACAACCACATTCCTTCTAGATATCTTTTAACAAATGGTACTGAAAACTGATCATATAAAAACGGGTACGAATTCTTTTTAAGTTAGGGTGTGTATTGGCAATGATTGCTGCCTTGACAGCCGCTACGATGAGGAAAATTCTTCCAAACAAATAGAAAATAAAGAGAAAGGCGACAAAAAGCCTTTCACTACGGAATGCGAAGCTTCTGTCAAGATGCTTCGCCCTTGGGATCTCTACTGTTTAAAAGCTGCGAAAAACTGCTAACGTGTTCCAAATAACCTTTTCCTATTCGAAAAATATTTCTACAATCTCAATATTTGCAAGGATTATGATATCTTTAAATTCCTAGTGATATTTTCTGTGATTATGTAAGTGTTTGTTTGATGTTCTACTTTTTGTAGTACTGTCCCATCAGATGGACTGACCGTCACCCATTTCTCTCCTACAATGATTCAAAGCAAGGAATACTCTCTTCTCCAGCGCATTTCTTGATAGAAACAACAGTGAAACAAAAAATACACGAAAATACCCATAGAATGTGAGATTTCAAGGAACCAAACACTTAACGACAGCAAAATTAGTTTTGAATGGCTAAAATATTGGGACTGAAGGGAACAAAACCCAGATGTCGGTGTCGTTTCTGAGATGGTCTTATCGACAGCTTCATTGCTCACTTGGCGACAGAAACAGATGTGACCGCCACTATAAATGAACGCACATACTTCCAACCAGAGAGCGGCATATTCCTTGACGTATTTTTCAATAATGACTTTAAGAAGTAACTAGGACCTAAAGAGATAGAGAATCTCACATAAAATACTCAACAAATATTAAAAGTGTCAGATTTACGCAAATTGCAGCTAGAAGATCTAACTTAGAACCACATTCCCAATAGTTATGCGTAAAGGACAACAAGATGAGTGGTAAGCCCGCAAAAGAAGAAAAATGTGCTGACAATGAAATTTCCGGATTTTCTCACAATGAGTGCAACGGTTGCTGTGGAAAGAGTAAGTGGAAATGGAAAACTCAGAATTTATACTGTTAGAGGTTTTCCATTTTCAGGGTTGCTCCTTTTTTTGTTCAAGTCACTACACACTAAGAAAAGAAATTACTTAATCTACAAGTACCTTAGTTACAATAATTGGAAAGAGATAAGAATCAAGACCCACCTTTCTTTTTTTTCCTTTTTTCTTTTCTTTTCTATCTTAGATCCACTAAAACGACGAGAGTAAGACAATTCTGCAAGGTTGTTGGTCTTTGGTAAATACATTCGAAAAATGATAGGGAAAAATTTCGAAGTGTTTTCTGGTACAAAAGTGATCACACATCTTGCTAATTAGTTGCTAGCGGTGTTCTGTCAGATGAGGGGAAAAGCTAAACACTGACATCAGTGCTTTTCAAGCCATCCAGCGCACGTTATTGCTTTCAAAATTTCTCGCTGCTCATTCTTTCCACGCACTATCCAAGCACAGACCCAAACGCCGTCTACTCTTTTCCTCTCCAAAAATAACTGTATTTTCACACCATTTCTCTTTAAAAGTTCTTTCCTTTCTCTTCACATTGCTTTTAAGAATCCCGCAACCAAAATTATACTGTTAGGCGTCTCCAATTTGCTTTCGTTACTTTGAGGAAATTCTTGCTCGTTTACTTTGAAAAAGGAAATCCATACTCTCAGTTTGATTAGTGCTGCTTTCGGAAAGTGCTAAAATCATATTTCTTCGATGATCACCTTCTGTCTGACTCATATCCTCGCAAGCAATTCTTTCGGACTATTATCGCATCAGTTTATGAACCATTAAAGGAATAAGGTTTGCTTTATTGCTTAGTTAATGTCAACTTTTAGGATAACAAACCAGAAAATAGCTTGGTGTTTTGACAAGATAGTATTGATACAAAGATAGCGGCATAAGCGAATTAATTGAGAAAGCTATGTATACATAAATGAATAAACGAATAAATTAGTAAAAACAAGAAAATTAACCAGTAATAGTGTGAAACAAAAATAATCTTTTATTTTTTTTTAGCTCATGGCTTTCTACAAAAGTGACTTCCAAAGGTTTCTTTCCTGCCCATTTATAAGTGAATGTTGCTTAGAGTAAAATTTAACCGTAAAAGACACATTCATTAGTATTTTCCTTCACTTCAATGATTATCCTTATTTGAAACTCATTTATCGTTAATTCCTTTCCCTTCAAACATTGGGCGTGTATGGGCAAAGAAGGAACAGAAGACTGTAAAGCCCGGTTACTTCCAACTCATTAACTTGAACAGTTTTTAAGACTTTCCGAAAAGTGATAATTAAAAAGAGGAGGAAGTTTCTTCAAAATCCAAGGGAAACATTTCATATCAGAGAAGCGGAATTGAAGACAAAAAGAATGGAAGGACCGGAGCTTTTGAAGTATACTGATAGAGCACCATTGGATCACAATGGATCAACACTCTGACAAACTGTCTCAAAAAATCGATGCTCGTTCTTCAGTGCGACGTAAAAAGCGGTGGATGTTGACTGTGTCGTTGAAATTCTTCAGAAGGAATGACTGGGTGGGGGTCTCTAAGCAAACACTATGCAGCTGACGTGAACGAGAAGAATGGGGCTGAGTCAGAGAGAAGTACCGCCGCAGCTCTTCAACCCAATATCCGGGATGAATTCGAAGATGTGAGCTACTATACTCTCCATTCATTGGAGTTTATAGAAAAAAAAAATTAGGAAAGTTCTATAAAAACTGAATGAAGGGCTGTGGCGAGCGAAGCTTTGCTCAAGGTATCCGAGAGTCACTGAAATGAAATTTGTAAGCTTATTGTGAATTCAAATGCATGAACAATTACTTTTTGTTGTTCGCTCATGCAAATAAAAGAAGGCCAAGGCTAAAGACGTTCACAGTTGAGGGACGGCTATTCACAGAAAAAGGAACACTTGTACCGTTAAAATCGACCACAGCAGGCACAATAGATCACCGCAGCGCAATATTTTCCAACGTCCCGCGTTGCTAAATCTTCTCTTTTTCTTTTTTAAAGAAATGTCGAGTCCCTACTTTTGTAGCCAAATATTAAACAGCTTAGAATTTCATCTAAAATGCGAGTTTAACATAGTTTTCTTGTTTTCCTTCTTCTTCCAACGTAATTGCCGGGTGATTGGATCCCATTGTTTTCAGTTGTTTTTCTTGGGACCTGGACTTCAAATTTAGAAAAGAAGACGAGACGCCTAAAATTCTAGGATAGTCGCAGCGTGTTCCAAACCCTGACTTGGATTTCGCAAAGCTAGTCATTCCTTCTGCTTGAACTAATTGCTACTCTTAAAGGCTTCCAAGAAATTGACTATGTTGACACCTCGTCTCTGAACGAAAAGATAAGATTAGGAGTGTAGATCACGAATATAAAGTGTTTTCAATAAATAAATATGGCGCGCTTTCCCCCAATTCCCTATAACTTTCCTCAAAAACCGCCTTGTCGATCTAAATTTCCTGTGAGGCACCTAACAACGTTTCGCAAATGCGAGTGAAGCCACACGCGCCGCGTTTCCAAGCGAATAGGAGGAGCATTGTCAACAGTTCAGTGATTGTTCGCTTGCTCGGAGATGTTGTGCCGCACCGCGTACGTAACGTGTTGTTAGACGCTTTGTATGAAAACACGATCGAAAAGGCGATTTCCTTGGCCATATTTTCACAAGGATTATGAATAGTTAGGAATTGAGCGAAATCGCGCAGACACTCGTGATCACCCTAATCCTATCATCTCGTGAAGGAATACCAACAGTTTCGTGGAATTCTGCTTTTTAGGAATGGAATGCTCTGTAGGAATTGCGTACTGGTAATCTGCTCGCAAGTGAATTCATCTATTATGACTTCAATGCTATAAAAACCAGTTTAATGGCAGCGTATCACGAATCTGACGTGGTGAGGGAAGCGTTGAAGAGAACGCTTCCACGACGATTTCAGTTGCAGCGTTTCACCGTTGTGCACGTGGCGCATCAAAGTGCGAGCGGTTGAAGATCAATGATGTCTTCTCACCAGCCTATTCAAGTGAAACCACTGAATAGGGTGCTGAAGGGAAGCGAACGTGTGCATAGAAAAGCTTATCTTATGAATCCTATCAAATAAAGCGCTTCTCACGTCGTTTTATTTACGGCGCAGTGTATGTTACGATAATCAGGGAGAATTGAGCAGAACCAAGTTCGCAATTTGCAACTGCATATCTGGCTTTTCCCGCGAGTTCCCTCACCATGACAGATTTGGGGCATGGTGTCTTTCAGCTAGAATCTTCGAGTAGTCACTAGTTTTGAATATCTAACCAGAGACGCCGATCCTCTTACAATCTTTTGCGGCAAGAACTAACTACTATACAGCCTAAAAACAGCAGTTATAATCTATTCCGTATGCTTAACAGCACCTTCGTTGGTGGCTCATTTGCAAAGCGTGCAAGCAAGCACTCCATGGCTTTCGAGTCTAGTATGGAAAAACGTTATTGAAAGGCGCAGTGTATCCTTGTGTGGCTGGCAATTTACTGATGAAGTAATTCACTAAAAAGGCTGCCAAGCATCATTTTTCAGCTATATCCACTTGCTTTCTTGCCCAATATTAGGGAGAGGAATCGATCGAGCTGGGACTCGCATCTGTAACAAAAGCCTCAGGCACACTCATCCTGCTTTGCAGGGGATCTATTTTAGAAAAACCGTTTGTTTGAGTTCAACTTTTTCCGAGACTCTCTCAGTGTGTTTAGAGGTTGAACTCGTCTAACAACTTGCTGAACTTCGAATTCGAAAGAGCAAGTTCTGTCTCAATTGCTCGTTTACTTCTGCACATACTGTTGCCATTGTTGAATTTATACTGTTGACTTCAACGTTGCTAAGGCGTCAAAGAAAAAAACGTGGGAAATAATTGGAAAAAGCACTACTTAGTCATTCATGAGCTGTACCGTGGACTCAATGCCGTTGATAGAGATTTTCATCAAGAAAAGACGCTACACATTTATTTATAGGGCAAACGGAAAAGCTCTTGGAAGCACACGTGAATTATTAAGCACAAAAGGTGTCATAGATCATATCCTATGGGCGGAATTAAAGTCATCAATCGGTAGCGGCGCCGATTTGGTAAAAAGATGTTCAAAGAAAACTAAGCTATAGATAAAGCAGCCTAAAAAAGTGGAGGATTCACTCTGAAACGACAACTTCCGGAATCTTGATATCTGAATTTCATTGCGATCACTACATCTGTTTGAACACGGCGTTCAATTTCACCATGAATAAAAAACATAAACGCTTCTACAGAAATTCGTAAGATAAGGAAGAAACATTTGTTTTGTAGAAGAATTGGCTGCACGAGCAGCAAATGTGTTGTGAAAAGGCATTCTCCAATGGATAACTAGGAAAGCTCTTGCTCGTTAACGCCGAGAAAAAACGCCGTTTTGTAAGAGTATGCTCGAAGCGCTTGAATTTCAACGCAAACACACATACACAAGAACCTGCCCCGGGATCTAGAAATATAAGACAGGACGCACACGGACGTTTATGGCTTTTTGGTGAACTGGAATAAGGCACGTTCTTTTAATGTTGTACTGCTAATGTACAGTAAATAACAGTGGTTTTGGTGAATGTTTTCCACGTTGGAAATGAAAATACAAAACATCTATGTGAAGTATGATTGTTTCCTATAGAAGTTTTGCTTCCCGATTTTCGTGCGCTAAGGTAAGTTTCTGATGAAAAATGACCAATATGTATGCATAAGGTAGAGAAAATACCTATATATTGTGCAGGTTTAGCGCAGTCAGTGAGAGATTCTGATTTGACTGCACGAACTATCACTCGTTCGAAACTGCTCTAATTCCAGCCAGGCTTGGCTGGGACAGGAGTCAATGAGTTGCTATCAGACTTGCGAGGTAAAAAAAAACACTGCCCTGACACATCGGCTAACCTCCGCAACTCATTGTAACGCTGCGCACGCGGTTCATAAACCTCAAACGATTCTGAATTGAAGTGGACGTGAAGGCGCAACCCATGGAAGTACACCAACGCTGTGCACTTTATCCTTTCTTTTTTTATTGAGACTAACTGAAGTGAAACATAAAATTAGAGAGACAAGAAAATACGAAGGTTTTCGTCGAAAAGTCTACGACTGCCATATAACAGAGCGCTGGTGCTATTGCACATAGCAGGACAGAGGACAAGAATCCCTTTCTGCAGTTCTTCTATTTGGTAGTGGTTGTAGTTGTGCACTGTGGTTCGAGAGTGCTCTAGATTTCTTCTCTAATTCAAAATTATTTCTCATGCATCCATACGCAAGCTCCAAATAGGATTATATCGTAAACAACACCATGTAAGCTCGAAGTATATATATGAAAGCATTACAGCTACTATTCACCAGGAAAAAAATTGGTTCCGAATTATTTCCTCCTATGTTTTTCTGAAAGGGGCGGGTGTAGTGTAGCGGTTAGAGGTTCCGCTTCCTGCACGATCGATCGGAGGTTCGAGTCCGCACTAGTGCTCACCAAGCCTTTCATCGACCTCCGAGGTCGATTCGACAAATTGGTGCCAGACTTCTCTGGGAGGATGAAAACACTGTCTTGACACATCGGCTATCCACCGCAAGTCAATGTATAGGCCAGTTACACGTTCGTAAACCTCAAACGATTCTGAATTGAAGTGAACGTGGGGGCGCATCCCAAGCGGATTGATCAACGCCAGACACACACTTTACTTTACTTTATGTTTTTCTGTGCGAGCGTATCGCAGTCGAACGAGTGGGGGCAACCATGTGGAAGCGGATTGACCAGGCACTATTTTTTGTCCTTTACACAGAAAACAATGTACATCACCACTTCCAGAAATATTCAGTCTTTGAGAACTATGAATTTCTTTCTCACATACTAAAGACGTTTTTTTTTAAATTTTCCAAGAAATCCCACCCAGGCTATGTAGCTGTAAAGTAACAGTAAAGGATACTTGATAAAAATTGGTGGCAGCATCTATAAAAAATAGGGAACTGAAAACATTTTTATTCACTTAGGAAAATTACCTAAAATGTACACATAATGGAACCATAAACTTGAAATTATGGCAGTGAGAATTGCGACGAATTTCGTTGCAGAGCGAGGGAACGCCGATGAAAAAGTGGATTGCGGCGAACTCATCTCAGATAACGTGTCACTTTATCGTTGACGAAACGGTTCGAAAGAAAAAATCCGTGGTTATAGCTAAGACTGGTATACTAGAAGTGTTGGAAATATTTCGATCTAATATGTTATAGAATGTCTTCAACACTTTGTTGTTGACATCATTTAACCTGCCTTTCGTCCAAAACATTTCTCTTCCTTTCAAATCTTGCTTAAAGAAATTTGTACAAAGAGATACGACCGTCATCTTTAAACACAGCAACCGCAATAAAATGATTTATGTAGGTAATAACAGATTAGGTCGAGGTGACTTGATACATCGGCTGTCATTGCTCCGCAAGTCATTGCATAGGCCAACAAGCGTTCCAAAATACTTCAACGACTACGAATTGCAGCAAAAACGAGAAACGAAATGAGCAAACTTCAAGTGATGCCAGATAAACTACTGTAGTTTGTTCAAAGCAGTATCGCATTTTTACTTCACACTTTTACACTCTTTACTTTTCTCTTACTTCACACAGAATATCAGAATAACAGTTAGAATATTTATTCGAACAATGAGATTCTATGTAGAGTAGAAAATTTTAGTAAACATTCAAAAAGATCCGACTCTTTGATTAAATCTCTATTTGTGGCCGTCTTCCTCGGAATATATTCGTAGTCCAATGTTCGACTGGATCTGCATTAATTTATCTTTAGTACGTCACCACTGTGGGTAGCAGAATCGACAAAACAGCGGAAATCGTTTGACTCCTCGAATATTCTAAATGTTCAAGGATTTAAAAAGTTAATTGCGGACTTTTTTGGGACATATAAAACAAATACTATACGATTGTACGTTTCTCTGCAAAGTTTTACACTTACGAATTTACTTACGAGCTATGATTAGGTGGTGAGCGTAGAAAACTGAACTGGGCTCGTATATTGAAAAAATGTGTAGAATTCCATCTAAATACCTAATTCGGCTCTATGACCAGTTTTTGGGACGAATATTTGTAAATATTCAAATACTGTTTCGAAACTCATCGAGGTATCGCGAGAGTTACAAGATGCCGCTGTGCATCACCTTCATCGTCTCGGAGAAGGCCTTTGACTCAGTTGAGTCATTAAGCCTTGGACAGCTAGGCGGTCCCTATACAGTACATAGAGGTACTTCGAGAGTTGTACAGTAACTTCTCGACCAGAATTTTGCCATTCTACAAGAAAATCATATTCGACGTAAAGAAACGAGTCTGGTAGGGTGGGACAATTCAACCTAAAAAAATTCACGGCCACTTTCAAGAACACAATGTGAAAGTTGCAATGGGACCGCATGGGAGTGAAGGTCGCATAGGAGATCGGCGACTACATCATCTGCTCTTTTGAGATTACATCGTTCTGATAACATTCACCAACAGCCAAGCGAAACGAATGCTGAGCATGCTACGGTTTTCAGCCGAATCTGAAAAGACGATGTTCATGCGAAACGGATGGATCTCGGATGCTCCATTTACGCTCAACGGAATATCCGATTGTACTTGCTACGGAAATGAGCATGATGCACGACCTGACCCCCAAGCTGGGCAGAAAGAGACGAGCGGCATGGGGAGCGCACAAGAGCATCGAGGATGTAGTGGAGAAGATCAGGAACACCCAGCTGCGTGCTCACTTCTTTAACATCACCGTACTTCCCGCTTTGACATATGCTTCAGAAACCTGGGCACTTAGCAAGCAGGAAGAAAATGCGGTGAGTGTCACTGAATGCGCAGTTGAAAGAGTGATGACAGGAGTATCCCGCTGCACACAATTGAGAGACGATTCGAAGTTCTCTCCTACGTCATTGTGTCGTCGTGATCGAAGATTAGAAGCCCCGCGTTTCCTAAGGAATTCAAAATAAGATGGTTCGGAGTGTAATTCGTTTCAACCACAACCGTTGGACCAGACGACTGGGTTCCGCGCAATATAAGGTGCACCACAGGAACACTGCCGACCTGATGGGAACTTTTCGAACTACTTCAAAGAAAATTTCGATGCTCCTTGTGCCCCATGCAAAAGGAGGAACCACTGGGCGAGTCTGGCACGCGATGGGAACATGTGGAAAAATTATCGGCTCCGGGTCGGCTAGTTCGAAGAACAACAGGAGTCAAGGTAATCAAGGTAATTCAACTGCACAAATTTTGTTTTGCCTGTAGTTCACAGATCCTCCTGCAAGGCTTTTCTGCAGCTGGTGTTTGTCACTAAATGCTCGGTGATGCATTCGAAATAAGCCCCAGAGTCCTTCTTCTTTCCAGCAATTCTTTCATGATTTTCGAAGATTTGCACACACAGCGGAATCTCTTACTGACTGCGTTACAACCACCCATCTAAGAAAAATGAGTAAGTACTTTCTCATTTATGATAAAATCATGACCATGATATCATGATCTATAATAACGAGCTTAGTCCGTGTGTGTGTGTGTGTGTGTGTGTGTGTGTGTGTGTGTGTGTGTGTGTGTGTGTGTGTGTGTGTGTGTGTGTGTGTGTGTGTGTGTGTGTGTGTTTGTGTGTGTGTTTGTGTGTCACGAAATTCGAAAAAGGGGCTGCGACGGGTTCACCCGGCGTCGGATTGGTGCGCTATGGTCATATAGCTATAAAATGGGTTGCGACGGGTCCTGCGATGTCGGATTGGTGCGCCGGCGGCAGATACCTATGGAAGGGGGTGCGACGGGTCCACCGGCACCAGATAGCCATAATATGGGGTGCGACGGGTCCACCGCGCCAGATACCCATAGAAGGGGTGCGACGGGTCCACCGGCGCCGGATACCTGTAAGAAGGGGTGCGACGGGTCCACCGGCGCCAGATACCTGTAGAAGGGGTGCGACGGGTCCACCGCGCCAGATACCTGTAGAAGGGGTGCGACGGGTCCACCGGCGGCAGATACCTATGGAAGGGGGTGCGACGGGTCCACCGGCACCAGATAGCCATAATATGGGGTGCGACGGGTCCACCGGCGCCAGATACCCATAGAAGGGGTGCGACGGGTCCACCGGCGCCAGATACCTGTAGAAGGAGTGCGACGGGTCCACCGGCGGCAGATACCTATGGAAGGGGGTGCGACGGGTCCACCGGCACCAGATAGCCATAATATGGGGTGCGATGGGTCCACCGCGCCAGATACCCATAGAAGGGGTGCGACGGGTCCACCGGCGCCGGATACCTGTAGAAGGAGTGCGACGGATCCAGTCCACAGGGTTACACTGGCGCGCCGGCGCCAGACACCTATGGAAGGAGGTGCGACAGGTCCACCGGCGTCGAAATAGTGCGCAATAACTTCTACAAGAAAATCATATTCGACGTAAAGAAACGAGTCTGGTAGGGTGGGACAATTCAACCTAAAAAAATTCACGGCCACTTTCAAGAAAACAATGTGAAAGTTGCAATGGGACCGCATGGGAGTGAAGGCCGGATCATAGGAGATCGGCGAATACATCATCTGCTCTTTTGAGATTATATCGTTCTGATAACATTCACCAACAGCCAAGCGAAACGAATGCTGAGCATGCTACGGTTTTCAGCCGAATCGTGTGCATGACGCAAAAGATAGATGGTTGCAGCCGTTTCAAAGCCGTGGCCACGGGCGCTTTGCTTTACACCCTATATGACTCCTCCGTGTGTTCATTTCCTTCTTCGTTCGCCTCAAGTTGGTAGCATGCCGCTCTCAGAAAGTGGAATCACGCATGCGAACGGGTGCTTAAATAGTAGCAAGATGTTTATGTGGTCGGACGTGGAACGTTATCTTTATCAGTAAGATGATGTCCTTCATGTCATTTTATGCCCAAACATCATTCTTTGATAACTGTTTATAGAGAACAGGAGAAAAACCCATATTTCGCGTGATACTTTTAAATTTTGTCTATAATATATTGATAAGGAGTGTTTGAAGCTGAAGTTCGAATGTACTACAAATGTAGAACTGACGCGTTTAGAAAGAAGACTATGAAATATTTCGCTTATAGTTGTAATAGAAAAAAGGAAGAAAGATTGCTGGAGTCCAATTTCATAGAACTAATAACACTAATATTAATTTTCGTTGATTAGTGAAGGCGAGCGAAGCAAACAACACAGAAAGTCTGAAGTCCGGCTTTAGCCGGACGCTCAGACTGGTATATAATAACGGGCTTATTCTGTCACGTGTGTCTGTTTGTGTATGTGTGTGTGTCAGTCGCGAAATTCAAAAAGGGGGGTGCGACGGGTCCACCGGCGTCAAGTTAGTGCCTCGACGCCAGATACCTATAGAAGGGGGTGCGACGGGTCCACCGGCGCCAGACACCTATAGAAGGGGGTGCGACGGGTCCACCGGCGCCAGATTGGTGCGCTGGCGCCAGATACCTGTAGAAGGAGGTGCGACGGGTCCACCGGCGCCAGATACCTATGAAAGGGGGTGGGACGGGTCCATCGGCACCAGATACCTATAGAAGCGGGTGCGACGGGTCCACCGGCGTCAGATTGGTGCGCCGGCACCAGATATCTATGAAAGGGGGTGCGACGGATCCACCGGCGTCGGTGGACCCGGTCATTGGTGCGCAATAACTCTGTGTGCATGACGTAAAGGATAAATGGTTGCAGCTGTTTTATAGCCGTGACTACAGGGCGCTTTGCTCTTCACCTTTATGACTCCTCCGCGTATCTATTTCCTTCTTCGTTCGCCTCAAGTTTGTAGTATGCCGTTCTCAGAAAGTGGAAACACGCATGCAAACGGCTGCTTAAATAGTAGCAAGTTGTTTACGTGATCTGACGTGGAACATTATCTTTATCAGTAGGATGATGTCTTTCACGTCATTTTATGCCAAAACGTAATTCTTTGATAACTGTCTATAGAAAACAGCAGGAAAACCCATACTTCGCGCGATACTTCCAAATTTTGTCTATAACATATTGATAAAGAGTGTTTGAAGCTGAAGCTTGAATAATCTCCAAATGTAGAACTGGCGCGGTCAGAAAGAAGACTATGAAATCTTCTGCTTTTAAATATAATATAAAAAAGAAAGAAAGATTGTTGGAGATACACAAGTCCAATTTCATAGAACTAATAAGACTAATAATAATTTTCTTTGATCAGTGAAGGCGAGCGAAGCAAACACCACAGAAAGTCTGAAGTCCGGCTTTAGCCGGACGCTCACACTGGTAATCTAATAATTTCGAAATGAGAGGCGAAGCAAAGATATGGAAAAAAAAGATATGGATAACGGGATAAATGAACTATAACTAAATAAATGTAAATTTTTCAATCATTGAAGCTATGTTTGTTAGGATACCTATATCCATGTCATCTACTTTCCAAAATAAAACCGTTTTCTTATTTAAAACACTGTTTCGTATCAAACAATGTAACAATATATCCAACATTTGCTTACTTGTATTTTTATTGGATGGAAAATATTTATCTGCAGTAGAAGATATAAGTACTACCATGTGGAATTCGGATGTGACGGAACCACCGCATTTCTAGCAGGTGCAATGTGCAGAGTCGCGGAATAACCTGCGAACAAGAAACATTAGCACACAAAACATGCGAAGTTGTAGATTTCCAACAGAGCACTCATCACTTGTTCCATCCCATTTTGCTGCCAGTACTCCGAAGGTCATCCTGATACACAAGTGCCAGGCGGAGTACTTCAATCCGTCCAGCACACAGATTTTTCACACAGAGGGCACCGATAAATCGTCTGTGTAGGGCTTGAACTGTTCCTTCTTCTTTGCTACTAAGATGAACAAGAATTATCTCAAATATGCCACATATCGTTATCGTAAACCTAAGGAGAGGGTCAAAATAGTCAGTGCTCTCATAGTGATGCAATTATTGTTCTAATTTATGTAAGAACTCAAAAATCAAGGAAAGGTAGGACTGATTATGATAACCGGTTCAACAGCACAAAACACAAACACAAACACACAACACAAAACTCCTATCGTTTGTTCAAGCGAGTGTCAATCTTTCCTCACACTTTTTTTACCCTCTATTATTCTTTGACTTTACAGAGAATGTCAGTCAATCTTCAAACAAATATTTGAAAGGATCTGACTCTTGGAATAGTCGACAGTTTGAGTGCCTTCTTCATTCGTTTGCTCACAAAGACGAGTGCTCGTCAGGCTCTGCATTTGATCTACCTTCAAATAATCAATATTGCGCATACTAAAATCGGTATTCGAATAAACAACGGGAAAGTCTCAATGTTTTTCATATCACCGTTCGAACTTTAAAAAGTCAAATTCGGACATTTCCGAGGTCTGTAGAACCAATATCATCCTCTTCTCCGAAAACATTTAAGACTTTGAATTTCGGATACTTCGAGTTGAATGTGTTAGCTATCTTTCTCATGCACAAAGAATAAGATGAACATTAGTTTTCCGGAATTTAGGCTTGGTTAGGAGACAAGAGAAGATCGATAGGATATGCATAGCATCAAAGACCTCCAACCATTCTCAGGCCTTTGATAAAGATGAACTTGTCGATACATAAGCCCAATAATAGGGTTTAACAAGAAAACATGAATACACATGCGAGGAATTTCACATTTAATGATGAGTTGTCAAGTATAGAAAAGTTTTCACAAAGATACACTCGAAATTATTGGCAACTGATCAGTTTCTATTGTCTCTGGAATAATGTTGTTGTTGCCATTTCTTGTGCCACCTACCACCCATCTCTATTGAAGGCATATAAAAAGGTGAAAGATGTATGGAATTTTCGCCACATGAGGCGGAATATTCCAATTTGGACGCGACGACGGTGAGACTGAATCAAACCGAGGATCTTTCTCTCTCCCTCTTCTCTTCCGCTCTTCTCTTCCAACCTTGCTTCACTGTTGAACTCCGCAATCAAGCATCAAATTTGATGTAATACACGATTAGGATACTTTTAGTCCGTGCACATAATGTTGTGTGAGGATATCTCTTGCGCCTGGTAAACATTGCAGATTTGGGTTCGCAAAATTCTAGTGGTCTTTACGACACGTACATTTCATGGATAAATGTACAATTTCTGTACAGCTTGCAGCACGCTTCCCACCTTCAAACGGGTTAGTTTTAAACACTTTTGACAGTTTGACCCTGCGGAGCAAGAGGAACAGTGAAGAAGGTCTCGGCGGATTCTGCGACACTAGACATTGCCTGTCCAGATATGCCGGGGGTTACCCGAACATACCTGAACGAGGTCATATTTTCTGGAGACGTCAAGAGTCTTAGATGCTTTTCCGGTCATAGAGACACAAAGAGCTACACAGCTATAAGGAAATATGTAAAGAAGAACGGTGTGAGGGGGGTGGTCGGAATTACCGAATAAATTAAAGAACAATGTAGTTAAAAGTTCATCATGTCATCTTGTGTGGTATTTAATAAGAAGACGGAGCAAGTTGTGTCTAGATCTTACTTTCAGGAAGTCCATAAATCTCATCGAATGAACACCTTTTCTTCCAAGAAGTCAGAGGTACAGAATGTCCCTTTGTTCGGAGAAATAAGTTGGGCTACAAAAAAGCTTAGACTTACAAGTTAACGATAATCCTCAGTTGCCCTTACTTTTGAAAGTTGGAATGTTCTGTTTTAACGAAAACTTCCACGTACGTAATTTAGAGCTATTAGTTGCACCTTTCTTTCTCACTTTACGTGAGGATTTCTTTTGTTTCTGGTACGGTTACAAATTTGAGATCACCTCACATCACAAAATTCCAGTGGATGCGCCTAATCCTATAGAACACTTCAGCAGCTCGTGAATTATATCCTAGCCGGTGATGCAGCCATACCATCGCTACTCTGCGGTCTTCTGAGGTTTTAAAGCGTGAAGAAGAGCCAATAGGAAAGAATCCACAACTAGATCCGCACAATTCTTGCTGTAAGCTTTTCTTTCTTTGTTCAGTCACTAATGGTATGCAGAGGAAAATACACCAGCAAATGATGAAAAATTAAACGATTGCTGCAGCCGTAATAGCACCAGTTGGTCAAGTGAAAATTATAGCAGGACAGAACATGCATTTGGCGTGTTCAAAAATCGACCTCGTAAGTCGCGTGGTCTCTATGATATCAAGGCGCTGTCACGAACTTTCTCTTACAATACAATCATCTGTTGTCAGTGAAGAGCGATATGAACTACAACGTACGAAGATCTCAGGAAAATTTCAGCCATTGCGACACAAAGAGAAATCCAATCTGATGATTATGAAAAATGTATTCGAATATCAATAAGTTAGAAAAAGACTTGCTAATTATTTGCACAGGTCGTGTTACCATGCATTGATATGGTTTAAATTCCTCAATATACACCGTTGAAATTAGATCGTATTGTTTTTCTCGCTTATGCTTCTTTATTTTCTGACATTACTCCTTATTCTCAATGCGTTTAGTCAAGATATCATCGTCAAGAATGTGAGAGGTTCTTTTCAGCATTTCTCATTTCTTCCTTAACCAAATTTCGAATGTTTTCTTTTTTTCAGATTTGTGCAGATCGCATTTCTGCGAAACCGGAAAAAGCAAAGAAATCAGATCTCAGTCATTAGATCAACTCACCGTGAAACTGAACGTTGTTTCTATTGATTTGGGGGTCAATTGCGCTAAATTTTCAATTTCTATAAAATTTATGTTTCAGTCGCTGTTCACCTGTTGGCCTTCACGAATATGATTTAATTAGTTCATTTTGAGAAGTGGTACTTTCGCTGCAGCTGATATGGTATTCACCTCCACCCATCACAAACTTTTCAAAAATGGCTCAACATTATGATAATGCACAGATGACGTTGCTGTATAATGCGTCGATTTCGACAGTCGACAGCTAATCGAACAATGTTGAGCCATAGTACGGCGAAAGTAGATTTGTAGTCGGAGAGGAAGAGTGAGCGTAAATGTACTGGTCTTGTCCGCTTCAGAACAAATACCACCGTCCAGAGCATAACTCCATCTAAAATAGGACTTTTTAAAAGAGCTGAATTACGGAAAACCCGGAATGTCGTGTTTTAAAATGCCAGAGGAACTTAGGTGAATGATCGGATTCAAACTTAGCTTTACGCTGAAACAACTATAAACAATCCTCCAATGTCAACATAGCTGCCGCTCCTTAACGTTTTTATTTAGGATGTAAATCTTACTTTTCTTTTGCGAATTTGGTTCTAGACTTCAGAAATTTTTGTTGTTTGTACTACGGTCCCACAGATCTCCTTTATTAGAGGGATCGCAGCCGATCAGTCACGAGGCTACACGACACGTTCCCAGATTGCTGATAGCAGGCTAATCGCGATAAAAAGCTATCTTGCCCTGTCTTGAATCGCATGACGATTCAGGAGATGAACTTTCTGCTTTTGCTGTACCAGCAATGGCTCCTAATACTCCTATATTCCGCACATCGATCCACCAAAAGTTCTGCCAAGTGACTGGAGGGTGCAAGAGAGGCGGTTTGGAGTCCCCTCTAACGAATAAGCTTCACTTGTCTTCACAGGGAGCAGGGTTCTCCGAAAGCTCATGGGACTAGATGCCAGCGAGATGGGCTTTAAAATTATATCCAAAACACAGTGATAGGAAAGAATCTCCTTATTACGGAGGAAAGTTTAGTACACGGGGTCAGTAACAATGGGGTTGCAGGGGTCATGAAGGCTATCGAAACGAAAAAGAACTAGGATGACGATCTGTATTTCAAAGAACGATCGTCAGTAAAGAGTTTTACCTGACGGGTATCGCTGTTGTACCAAAGTTCCATACGGGATCGGATTAGCGCCTCCTTTGAAGAAGATTTTCTTTTCACAAAGAGCTAAAATTAATTGTACGACTTTTACTTTGATTTTCTTGACAGCCTCGTTCCCTTATCTCTTCACCATCTGAGGGGAGATGGACATGTCATCCCAAAGTCACTCCCTTCTAAAGCCCGACCTGCAATTATGTCGGCGAAAAATCACCCGTTCCCGACAGAATCAAGTCAGAACATCTGATGAGGCTGCCGTCAGTCCTTGTCGGCACACTGGGCTTTTTACTTGTTACCTGTTGCTATGCAAGGTTCTTAAGCAGTGGAAAGCCAGCAAGACGGGGTTGTTGTATAACAATGGAGACCCACATAACATCGGCAACCATTGCCGAATCTGTCTACTCTCTGTCATCTATAATACTAACTCTTCACAAGAGTGATCCCAAAATAGATAAAAGAAGCATTAGCTGAAGGACGGCCATAAGAGCAACAAAGGTTTTGAGAATGATTCAGTACGATTTACTACATACGATCCGTTTACATTTCAAAACTCATAGAACTGTCGCGAGAGTACAAAATACTGCTGTGTTCCATTTTCATTCACATGAAGAAGATTCGATCCGATTGAGACTGAAGCAGTCATGGAAGCCTAGGACAATCAAAGCTTCCCTACTCCATTCATAAAGTTACTTCTTAAGTTATATAGAAAATTTACAACGAAATCTCCCCATTCTACGATAATGTCACAATCGAGGTGAAGAGAGGGGTTCGTCGGGGTGAATTCTACCCAGAATATCCACTGCCACTCTAAAGCATGCGATCCAAGGATTGGTATGGGATAAGATTAGAGTGAAAGTTGATGAGTGTTTCTTCTCCGCTATCCTCGTTGATGACATCGTTCTGATAACGTTAAGTATTTGGAACGAATGCAGGTCGATTTTGAAGAAACGTATAAAACGTTCTTCGGCTGAACTTGGACAACACGATTTGATTCAGAAACGTAATTGCTTCGGAATCAGGAGGAAAATGGGATCAGCGTCATAGAACAATTTGAAGAATGATGGTAGGAGTATTTCGCTTATCGGAACACTCCTAGTATCACCCTTCAAACTGCGAGTCAAAGAAAGAATTCGAAGTTCACTCTCACGTCACCGATCCATGATTACAGACGCTCTCGCATATGAAAAGGAAAGTAAAATTAAGTGGCTCGGACATGTGATTTGTTTCAACGACCATCACTGAACCAGAGTCGTAAGCGACTTGATACCGAGCGACATCAAACGCACCGTAGGAAGTCCTCTGCACCCGATAGTCAGACCTCTTTATGAAGTTCTTCAAAAGATGTGATGCTCTTCGGGTGAATCTCAAAAACAGAAGCCATTGAGGGACCTTTGCGCGCGATCGGACAAATGGAAGTATTACTAGTGCCTGCTCGAGCACATCGATGGAAAAAGGAAGCACAGCGGAAACAAGTACTGCCATTTAAGGCAAAGGAATTGTGTCTGCCTAACAGTGACGTACTTTACTCAATTTTTGTATCTATAACAGATAGACGCACAAGGTGTAGCACTACCGAACTGAACTGAGTAGAATCTAGCATTGTGTATGGACCAAGTAAGAATGAGGTCTATCGCATACCTCAAACACTCTTAAAAGATCTATTATGTTTAGAAAAGGCGTGATCAATTACTCATTCCAATTCGTTTTAAGTTTGTTTTGTTTTTTATATGTATTGTACAGAATTCAAACTGTGATTGAAAGATCTTGCACTGCCAGGAAATGTCTACGTCTTGCCTTCCGCTATCTTTCAAAGAATCGTCTCAAACAGAACTGTTCCAATCAGAACGTTAAACGTAAGGGCAACTTGAGCTAGTGCACAGAACTGAGAAGAAAAGAAATAATAGTTTTTTTTTCGAGAAAAAAGCCTATTTCAGTTGAAAAATCTTTCTTGACAAAAGTAAGCGATGACGAATGTCGACGAACAGTTTGGGTACCTAGTTTCTTGGAATGGGCGGAAGAAGCATTATTTGATTAGCTGTGAACAAACACTATCGTTTGATTGAACAACTTTATCAGAAACAAGTTGAATGTAATTGTCAGTAACTCCTGAAACGGCTTTAGTCAGTAAATGCGTCTGTCACGAGAGTATTATAACCCCGAGCACCCTATCCATGAGGACAGAGTGGGGTAGAAAAAATTGTGGGTGTCTCTTTTTTCCTTCCAGAAAGTAGGCTTTCAATATTTCCTCCTCTGCTTTGAAAAAGATAGAATCGCCTAGCAACTCACTTGCTGCTATTGCTTCCCACTTACCACGATAGAGGATAAAAGATAAAGTGTCTGGCGTTAATCAACCCGCTTAAGATGTGCGCAATTCAATTCAGAAACGTTTGAGGTTAACGAACGTGTAACTTGCCTATGCAATGACTTGCTGTGGCTAGTTGATGTGTCAAGTCAGTGTTTTTATCCGCCCAGACAAGTCTGGTACCAAATTACCGATCCCGGAGGGGTGAAAGGCTTGGCGAGCACTAGGGCGGATTCGAACCTCCAATAGATCGTGCAGGTAGCGAAACCTCTAAGCGCAACACTAAACCCGCCCTCATTAACACAACACTAAAAAAAGCTTTCTTTTTGTGCATCATGACATTATATACTTGTTGTTGTTGTTGTTGTTAAGCCTCAAATCATAAGAACTTCTTAACTTCGCTTCCTTTCATGATACTTTGCAGAAGTGGAATAGAGGAAGGAACGCAGACACGTTGATGTTGTTCACGGATTTCTTTGATATAACTCATTTGACTCGATTTTACATGAACACCTGAGAAAATCTCCTACATCTTCGTCGGGATGCGCTGTCATTGAAAACAGCTCTTTTTAATCGTTTCGGTCCACAGCGAAAGTTCGTACGAAATTCAAATCATTTAGCCTATGAGATGTGAGTTCTCGCCTGAACTCTATCAACAGTAAATGTGCTCTGGTCGACAATGTTTGTCCGACATAACAGCGTAGTGAAGCCTAACGTTATCGCCGAAAATTTTGCGTTTCTGCTAGGCATCCAGAGCGTACACTCGAAGGTCAGACTGCGTTTACTATGATCATGAACACCTGGCAACCGTCTGGCTCACCAAACACGGTCAAATTTCCTTCATCGGTTCATTTATTGATTTTATAACATGTTTTCATTAGGATCCTCATCAGGCTTTTTAAAAATATCGACTATGATTACTGGATCTTTCTACCCAGATTCTTTCAGAAATTTTGAAAACAAGAGCGCAACAAATTCCGAAAATTGGAAAATCTAATCCTTATGGAAAAGTTGTAACAGAAAATCTCAAATACCCATAAATTCCAGAAAAAAAACACATTCTGAGGAACGATCTTGTCAACACGTCATTAATTTAGACGCTATGTTCAGAGAGTGAATTTGAAGTGAGGTGAGTAGAAACTGCTAAATCTCTACAAGTACTAGTGAAAGTTTATTCCGAAGACTGCAAGCATCGATGTTTTGTATGCACAAATACATGACAGAATTTTGATTATTTCCAACCTTTTCAATGTAGTCTTTCCGCTCCTTCAGGGTTTCGAAGACAAAGTTCCTCTTTCCGTGTTCTCTGTACTGTAATGACGGAGTTGTACACGCAACCACATAATTTTTTACTTACAAATTTCCTACGGTCTACGTTACATTTGGCTAGCTTACGAAAAGCATTCTGAGCATGACGATCTAATGGTAAAGAGTTCAAATGTTATTACAAAGACTTACGAATTCTTTTCATGATACATAAATGTGAGTATACTCAGTGCATTCCCTTCAAATTGGTTCCAGTCGAATTTGTCGAAACTGTCGTTGATATCCTGTTCGACTTGGCATGTGTATTTCTAATAATAGCAAGGAAGAGTTAAGTGCTCCACATTGTTTCTATGTAACATTTTTCAGAGAAGGCGCAAGTTGACTAGAAACTTTTGTGTTTGAAAACGTTTTAGAACAACAAACCGGATCCTTTTCCCAGCGTTTCTGGAAAAAAAGGCCGTAGAATTAAGCCTCTCGCAGATCATTACCGAGAACATTTGGGAAGATACAACTGCGTTCATTTCGAGTATCTCCCGAGACTGGCGTTGTCAGCAAAATAAGGAAGGTTATCTGCAAGGAATGTGAAATTGTTAAAGGGTTCTGCTAACATCATATGAAAAGTTTTCATCTTTACAGGTCCAAAATTGACCGCAGCTGACTAATAATATGGAAAAAAAATCGAAACAGTTAATAGGACAAACACTGTTCTATATTGTGTTGTGCGAGAAGGCAAACTTAATTTATTAGCGAATTACGAAGTGCCAAAAAATCACAGTAAGTAATGTAAATCATCGTTTTTTCAACAGGACGAGATTTGTTGAATGGTGTCGATTTCAAAATTCTCTATCTTTCCAATTTTCATCACGAACTATTTCAGCCTGTGTGGAAGGTTACTGTCACTAGGCACGCCGAGCCACCAGATACCTTAGGACATCGAGCTACGGCTGTGTTACCGCACTGATTACTACATTTGAAAAGAATAGAATGACTACAGAGAAGAATGTTCTTTTTACAAAACGAAATTTTTCGAGATAGTCTGCTTTATTCCCGGAAATTGTAGAAAAATCCTTGCAAATCCTTGAAATTGGAGATTCTGGTAATGAACATGGGCCGTTTTACTGAGCTGCTTATCCTTGACTTAATTCTGAATCCACGCTTTGGTACTTCTATTTAGATTTGTACTCCAGCGATTCTTCGTTTTTCTTCGTCATTCGTTGCTCCATTCCAGTAATCGTAGAAGGATTCGTTTAAGCATAATTGCTCCTTTGACGAGACGACTTTACCTTAATTTTAAAGAGCAAAAAATGCAGGTAGAACAAAAAATAAAGTGGATAAAAAAGGAATAAAACAGACAATTCTGAAGCATGGTATCTGGTGGGTCGGCGTGCCTAGATGACAATAACCTTCCATAGAGGCTGAAGTAGTTTGTGATGAAATTTTGAAAGATATTGAATTTCTTAAAATCGACACCATTCAACACATCTCCTCCTCTTGAAGAAACATATCCACTTGATATTTGAAGAAACTTCAAATAAATCGCAAAAAATAAGCTTTGAGTAAAAATACATGAGAAGTTTTATATCTTTGCAGGTTCAAAACTGACCGCAGCCGAGACATATTATAGAAAAAATCAAAACAAATCATAGGACAAAGACTGTTTTCTATTGTGTTGTGCCGACAGGTGGCAAACCTAACCTTTTTTAGCGATTTACGAACTGCCAAAAATTAGGGTAAGAAATGCAAAATGCCGAAGTTGTAACTTGTCTTGTCATCCCACAACAAATAGTTTTCTTGCAGATTTTGTAAGAAAACAATTTATAAGCTGGTAACGTCGGTCGTTCCTGGAGTTGAAAGATGTCGCTTTAGTCAAATCTAGAAAATCTTCAGAGTCGTGGGCTTATAGCTGTGAGACACGTCAAATTGTTCGCAATATTATGTAGATTACGAATATGTAAATATCATTTCACGTTTCAAAAACTATGTTCACATCAAAAATCATATATCCTTGGGGCGCAATTATCTCGGAATTAGCCTTGTTAATGTGTAGCCGCAGGTAATTTTTCCATTAAGTGGTTCCTTGATAGGTTTTGAAAGTTCAAATTACATTCGGTGGGTAGAGCTTGCGCTCACGAATTCATTGGTGTATAGTTCTTGTAATAAAGATCAAAATGAAGCGAGTTATGAAGAAAATTAAGATAGCTAATTCTAAGATAGTTATGAAGAATTAGCTATCTTACTGTTATCTTAAGAATTCTAAAACTTTCTCAAACACAAAAGTTTCTAAATAACTTGCGCCTTCTCTGAAAAATATTACACCGGAACAATATGGAGCACTTAACTCTCCCTCGTTATTATTAGATGCCAAGTCGAACACGATATGATATCCATGACGACTTTGACAATTTCATCTGGAACCAATACGAAAGGCCTTTACTAGATATACTCACATTTATGTATTATGAAAGAAATGAAAGAAAAAAATTTGTTTATTAACATTTGAACTCTTAATTATTAGATCGTCCTATTCAAGGTGGTGTTCATTGTACAGCCAGCCCTTCGTTTTTGAAGCCCTGGAGGGGCGTAAAGACTATTGAGTTGACCGTTCAAAAGGTTGGAAATAGTCGAAATTCTGTCATGCATATAATTGTGCAACCCTTTACTTAGCTTCAATCTTGAATTACATTTATGTTGGGAAAGCAATACATATTCAGATAAAACCCGTAACGTACCTGGGTTGTTACGTAAAGGAAAAAGACAGGAAAGATCGGCTCGTTTGCAAATTCCAACACGTTAGAAGTATAATACCAAATAAATACTTCTATGCTTGCACTTCTCAGTAGAAAATTTCACTAGTACTTGTAGAGATTTAAGAGCTTCTGCAGCACCTCACTTTGAGCCCACTCTTTCAACATATCGTTTAAAGAAGTGTTATATTGAAAGGAACGTTTTCCAGAGCACAGTTTTACGAAATTTTCATAAAATTTCAGATTTTCTGTGCCTATTTTCGGCCGCTACTTGCCTGCGGTGGCCATGACCAAACTAAACGCAATCAGCGTTCGAGTGTGTACTCTAGGTGCCTAGGAGAAACGCAGAATTTTTGGCGAAAACTTTAGGCTTTCTTACGCTGAAAAGTGGGAAAAACAGTGTCGACATTGGTAGCAGTTCAGGTGAACTCCACATCTCAAAGAAAATGGAACAGCGGGCGAATGGATGGATTCCGTGCGAAGTCTCGGTGTAGATTGGGAAAGTTGAGTTGAGCCTTTTTTGGAGCAGTACACACGGATGAAGGTGCGAAAAATATCGTCTAATGATAATGCCAAATCAAGAACAAGTAAGCTGTATGAAAGAAATGCTCGAACAACACTGAGATTCGTTGTGCACCAGACTTCTGCAAACCTATATTTATTTTATATATTATTCATTTATTTGAATTGATCACATACACCCACGGTGCACCAAGAAAAAAAAGGAAGAAAGAATCATATTTTGTAGGAAATTTTACAAAAACTGGCACCCAATTTAATGTCAATTTAACTTGGTGCTATCCTTATGGCGTAAGCGAAGAAGTAGTCAAAGCTAGAGTTGGACCACATCTTCCCATCCGCAGACATCCGATTCGGGTCTAGTCGTTCGAAAGCGTCGATGTTCTTTACCATACTCGTGATAACGAGGACGCCAACTCCACCAACCCCACTTCTGTCACATGTTCCTAAGAACAATTCTTCTCCAGTTTCATATACGGCGTTGAGAGGGTGACGTCGTCTCGTCTCGGTCATTCCGATGACGTCGTACTTAATCTTCTTTTCTTGCATCATCAGATCTTCTATGGCCGCTTCTGATGCAAACGTACATGCGTTACAAGTACCGACCGTCATCCTAGTCCTCTTCCGTTTCAGTAACCTATGTGACTCCTGCAACTGCGTCTTTCCTGGCGCTACCGTACCAAACTTTTCTCCGGAGTCAGGAGACTCTTGTCTATTGCTGAGACATGGGTAAAATTTCATGCCCATGGGCAGGTTGCAAGCACCTGGTCCCATGAGATTTTGGGACAACGTTGCATTCTCCCGAAGTGGACATGTGGAGCTTATTTGTTGAGGCGACTCCAAACCGCTCAGGGCAGTTCCAAGGTCTTTTTTGGTCCTCGATTAGCCCCCTATCCGCCACCAGGGGACGCGCCACGTAGCCTCGCGTCTAACTGGCTGTGATCCCTCTGGTGAGGAAGATCCGTAGTAAATCAGACTACCTTCTTTTTTCAAGTCAAAAGCCTGAGTTAAAGGAAGCGAGAACGTTCTATCCATTTCTCTTCTCCTTCAGACTTTTCCTTCAAGTTTTGAATGCTCACAATTAACACATCTGCGCGGAGTTTATTCTAAAAGAATACCAACAATCACATTGTTATTTGCACGCACGCATGCATTTCTCCAAGCTCTCGAAGTTGTTTTTGTTCCCGCCGCATCCTCCATAGAAAAACCGCACACACCTTTGCTTGCTACTGTCAAAACCATATCTGTGAAAGCAAAATTTAGGATCTATTTATTAGCACTAAGTAGATGTATATTATTGAGTCTGTGCATATCTTTTACTCCCACTTTTGATTTTTCTCATTCTAGAATTCGCAAGGTGTTCTGTTCTGAAGACTGTTGAAGGGTAATCAGAGAACAGATTAAATTGTTGATCATAGATTTGTACTCAGACTAAAAAAGCTGTTTTTTCAAGGGTGAAAAAAATATTACAAAAATCCAACAGTTAATGCAAACACGTGACTGGATAGGAAATTTTTTGCGCTAGTCTTTCATAACACGTAATTTTTGGATGCAATTAGAAATCACCGTAAAAAGTTTACTTTATCCCTGTTACCCATTCATGTAATTCACTGACTAGAACTGCTTCTGATACAATCTCTTTAGTGTCTTTCAAACGAAAAAAAAAACTCTGAGAACCGCCCAATACAGAAGTGGGAGCAGGTTCAGCTCACTTTCTGCATGCCCTCCTATGCAGAAGTTACTGACTTCTAGAACAATCACTTCGAGAAGCTAACTCTATTTACTTGGTAATTTTCGCTTTACAGTGTCCTTTCTTGATGGGTTCATTGCATATTGCAGCAGGGTTATTCGTGATGGCGTCTGCAATGAAACGTTTTCTCAAAGGAAGAGCTTGCATAGAAAAAAAAGTTCACCAGAGAGTAGGGCCAAACATATAGTAAGAAGAATTATGGATCTCATTCTATGCGGTGGTGTACCGATAGTGATATTTTCGAAAACGCTTTTATGCAGGCTTGACTCACATTCTATGTGAGCTTTTTTTATTAATACATACTAAGGGATTACCGCAATTATTGCGAAATCTCCGCAAAGCCGTCATGCTCTGATTCACCAAGAGAAAATTGTAGAGAACAGTGGTTAATGCCGACTATCTGTTTTTCTTTGATATTCGTAGTGCACCAGTGTCACTACCTACAGTTCCTATGGAAGTAGTTTTCAACAGTCTTGCAACCTGGAATTACGTGATCCACTTTACAGGTCTGATCCAGTCTTCAACGACTGTTTTTTTTGTTTTTCTAAACCAAAGTAGGATCTGCTCAGAATAAAAAATCACTCTAAGCTGGAAATTTTTGCAGATCATTATATATGTATGTGGGTGGGGGCAGGCCGTAAGAGGTTCGACTGCGGCTTCGCGGTCGATCGATGGTTCAAAACCGCTCTAATGCAAATCATGTCCATCGCGGTCATTAAATTGCTCTATGGTCGCTGCTCACAGTGTTCCACTGAGCCATTAACTTTTACATCAGATACTAGTTGCTGATCACTGATAGTCCCATTTCTGGAGGGTTGAATAGTTAGCTATATAGTTATTCGTGCAGACAATCGCTTTTTTTTTTACATTGATCTCTCTTTTTTTTTTCGAGAACGGTTTGAAATCCGCTCTCAGGTGCCCACATTAATGTAACTTTCAAATTGATGCATAAGTTTTTTCTCCCAAAGTTCCCATGAAAAAAAGGGAGAAAGTCACACGGCGTACTCTGAGTGCTGTAGAATATACATTGGAGTTTAAAGGTTGCTCAACGTCAAACATGTCAAAACTGATCAGAAATTATTTGAGGCTAAAGATTCAAATTTTTAGTTCTACAAATGCTCGTAAGTGAAGAAGCAATAATGCGTATTATCCAATATTGTCGGTATGTATAGTATTGTATTATCCAATGTTATCCAATATGTTAATTGTATATTTCGAACCATTTCTTAGAAAGGTTAGCTAACTGATTTTAAACATCTGAAAACAATTTCGACTTTTGTCATCAAAGCGGCGCAAGTTCCACTTTAGTTTGGAAATAGAAAACCATTCTTTAAAAACCAGATTAGAGTTCTAAAGTGGATGCTTTTATTTTTGAAAACCACGAAACTTCTATTTATCCATGTAAACAACTTTTTTTGAAATTAACTACCTTCTAGCGACCGTAGTGGGCATTGGTCATATTACGATTGTCAATGAAAAACAAAGAAAAAACGCAATACCTGGTCTCGTTCTCTGCAATTCTTTTTCTAGAGAATTAGTGCTTCGCTGCGACTTTAATCCGCAATGATCATTTACCAATAACTAGAAAAGCCTAACTATACATTTTGGCCAACACCACATAAAATTCTTATTCCCAAAAATATTGTTGCCAGTCTTTACGTCGCTGCATACAATGAAAATTTCAAGAGTTTCAATTTCTAGGAAAAAATGGCTATCCTATTTTGGAAAAAAATCTTACCGAAGAATACTGCTGTACAAATTTAGCAACCCTCTCTATACTTACTGTGTTCTTTTCAGATACACTAAACTGTGCGGTGCCAAGCAATGCACATCTCAATGTATGTGGGGGCCTAGCATGCATAGCCGATAAGAGCCTTCTAGAGAAAGATTGACGAAGTCCATGATGAAAATTTGAATTTATCGGAAAATACATTATTCAACAGCTCTCTTGCTCCTGAAAAACCCACTTTTTAATTGAAAATGTCCAATAAATCGTGTTCAAAATTTAGCACAGCTGGGATATGATATGAAAAAATTCGACCCAATTCAAAGTCTGCGAACTGCTCCATAAAACATTGTGCCGGGAGAAGGCACGTCTCTTTTGTCAACTATTTTGGAACCTCCAAAAACCACACCAAATAATGTAGAAGAGAATTCTTCTGAAAATTAGGTATAGGCCTCATTTTATCAGATGGAATGGCAGACCAAAACAACTTTTTAATGCGATCTGCCCATATTACGAAGCAATTTTTATACAGCTGCTCGACAATACATGATATTGAAGCAAAGTAAGCTACTTTCAAACAAAATTTACGCTGAAACACTGATGACGGGTCAGCGAAGGAGGAGCTCCTGGTCATGACAGCCTAAGGCATTGCTGAGAGGTATACACGAGGACCTGGATCAGCGATCATTGGGGTCGAGGTTCTTTGTCTTCGTCTCTTCGTCGAGGCG
The DNA here is from genome assembly GCF_031761385.1 of Necator americanus. Classification (NCBI taxonomy): domain Eukaryota; kingdom Metazoa; phylum Nematoda; class Chromadorea; order Rhabditida; family Ancylostomatidae; genus Necator; species Necator americanus. Next base: position 14,440,113 of record NC_087374.1, read on the forward strand.
TATCCTAATCACAACTCTGCCCAACCTTCTTGGTCTACAGCAAGAGCATACACAGGATCCATCCATTCGTCTCCGCCGGGAAACCTAATGGAGTGGTTACCAAGGAGGTTGACAGTTGTCTTTTTTCATTTCGAGAATTCCTCTATATTGAAAGCGATGCTGTGAATGTGTGCCATGTGTTCTTTGGGTATGGATGCTAGTGCTAAGAGTGTTTACAAAGAACTCTTGGTCGTTATGATTCCAACTTCACAATAACGTGCATCACGAAGACATTTAACGAGTATGCGCGCTTGTGAACACTTTCCATTTCAGCTGTGAAGGTTAATTTAGTGTAGTAGAAAGAGTATTGCGTTTCTACATGCATTGTTTTCTGCTTTAAATGAGAGCCAGAACATTTTTCGAACAGTGCGAATGAAGGTTACTTTTTTTTATTTCGAAGGAATAAAAGTGCGATTTTGATAGCCCCTTTTTCCTCTAATTTTAATAAAAGCGAGGAATTTTTTTTTTCAAAATATTACCAGAGCTTCTAAGTTCATTGAGTATAAGTACCTGGTTCTCTATTTATTGGTCATTAATTGTCTATCGTATGAATAACCGGCATTGCGTGAGGCAATGACCACTAGACAAGCAACCCATCTGTAAATAGGCTTAGCGAAACTCCAGAGCTCGTCCTTCCTCTGAACTTGAATTTTGAGAGGAACCGGTGGGACATTCTGTGTTTTTCCCGTCAAATATACAAGAACAACCAATTGATGACATTTATGCCTTAACGAAGTTTAACTGGAAAGTTTAAGCAAAAAGACAAACAACTTTGATTACGGTGTCCCTCTTGACAAAATAGCAACCGTAGTTGTCTCTGTGGTACCACTAAATTTCAACGTTATTTCAAAAAACGAAGATGGATTCTCTCTTAAAATCAGACATCACAAGAAAATCGTCCAACTAACGCTTACTTCCGGAAATTCTTTCCACCATTCGCCTGCAGCATCTTGGAAGAACCAGAGGGCTCTGTTGTAACTCTTCAAGTCCCTAGAGTGAACTCTTTGAATTTTATTAGGTTTTTTTTGCTCAGGAAGTAAGCATACAAATAGATTTCCATATCTAAGGGAAAGATTTTTCCCTTAGATATGGAAATCTATTTGTATGCTTACTTAAAAGCTTATCATAGCTATCATTTAAGTCGAACATTGCGCATCGCTAGTGCCACGTTACCTTCTAAACGACCTTTTTGTGATATTTCTGCCATGGAAAAGTGTGTTCCGGTGTCCTTTATTGTCGAAGTACTTCAAAGCCAATTTTTCCAATTCACAATCGTATTGCTAGAAATGAAAAACGGTTAAGTGCGGCTGAATCAGGCTAACCAGTAGATAACGAAAGAATAGACGCGCATAATCTCATTCAGTAGAACTCTATCGTTAAAATATTCAGTCAATTAGAGCAGTCCCTATATGACAAACCCCGTCGCGCATCCGCTTGTGAACCTCTTCAGTGATGCGCCGGCGGACCTTCGCGTCAAGTTTGCTGTCTGGGCAAGCTGATGGCAGGGTTTCTCCGCCACATATCAACGCTGCTATGGAAAGCAAGCTCAGGATCTGGAAGAAAAAAAGAGAATACGTTTCTCCGCTAGTGCGACACACCTTGAGATGCGCACATACTACTACGTACTCTTCGTACTTACGTACAAGCTGAGATGATGACCGAACTCACCGTCAGAGCCACCGATGAAACAGATGTCATTTCTGCGCAACAATATTAGAAAACTTCAATCCAGATGGTATATATTAGTGTGTTGTGTAAATAAACCATTTCATTCATTTTCATCTTTCATCAGCCTCTGTTTTGAAAATTCCGCAGGCAACTAATGTATAATCAGTTGCGACTAATTGTGTAACTAATATCTGTCTACCTCGTGAAGTCCACGGCTTCTCAACTGAAAGCAGCAAAGAACAAAATGTTTGTCATTCCCCTCACCCACTCCTCATATTTTATAAGAAAGCGAAGAAAAAGTTTCGTCCGACAATTGATTACTACTGTGGATTGAAGAAAGCTGATGCTCAAACGAAAAATAGAGTAGAGAGAGAAAAAAGATGCAGTTATTCGATGTGCATATAAAATTGTAGATCTGTGAGATGAAGTACTGTGTTCACGAATGAGAGATTGCTACAACAGCAGTCTGTTAGGTTTTAGATTATGTTTTTTTCAAAAATAATAACCTGGTAACCACATGAAAAGAAAAAAACTAGCATGGTTGGCGGCCAAGACCAGTTCTTGTGCATCAAATTTCGTTATGTACGTGATTCTCTCTATCGCCTTATGACCTTTTTCACTTATTTACATGATCTAATGTCCTGTACTAGTACTGTCCGAGAATTGTTCATAAAAAGGCTGCGTTTTAGCGTGCGAATGTTAGGGACGCATACTCAAGCTTATCTGGACCAAGCAAAAACCGCGCACGTTATTTTTTTTAAATTCTAGTTGTATGTGAAATCCACTTGTGCCAACTACACGCATTCTCTTTTTGTGGCTTGCAACAGTGAGGTCTCACTGCTTCGATAGGTCGCTAACAATCAACTGATTGGAATGATTTCGTCAAGGATTAAACGCCATTTGTTCTCCTAAAGTCCCCTAGTTTCCTAAAAACAAGAAGCAAACAGATAGTTTGATCCATTGAGCTCTTCGTTTTTTTTTTTTATCAGGAGCCACTGACTTCACCGATTGAGTTGGTTAGTACTCGCAGTTGGAGAGTTTATACTTCATGCTAAACATGCAGGTGGGAGGCAGAAGTTTCCTAAGGGCGAAAATGGGAGAATGTATTCCAAATAGACAGAATATGCTTGAAAAGCATGAAATGAGACAAGCCAAAGTTTCTAATGATGCGTGAGTTAATTTTTAATGAGTTCAAGACAAGAAACCTCAGTGCATGGTGTTCAAGAAGGATCAAAATATCTTGATGGTGGTGGTCACCATTTTCTACAGAGGCGACCAATTTTTAAAGTTAATACTTCTCAACTTTTCCTCCGCAGTTCAGAAAATCTAGGCACCGCGATCCACCAGGTACCTTAGGCCACACATCGAGCTATGGATCCCTTACCACATTGATTACTACATTTGAAAAGAGTAGAATAACTACAGAGCAATTCTTCAGAACTGTCTGCTTATTTCTTATTGTCTTTTTTGGGTCTGTGTTTTTTCTCCAATCTTCTCTTTTCGAAATTAAGGTAAAGTCATCAAGTCAGAGAAATAATTATGATTAATTGATTCTTCTAGAATTTCTGGAATGGAGCAAACAATTGATGTAGGAAAATGAAGAATCCTTGAAGTATAAATCTGAATAGAACTACCAAAATATGGATTTAGAATTAAGTCAAGGAACGGCAGCTTAGTAATGTAAAGCCTCACATTCATCATCAGAATTTCCACTTTCAACTATTTCCAAGGATCTTTAAGACTTTAAAAAAATAAAGCAGACCTAAGGTATCTGGTGCACCGGCGTCCCTGGATGCCAATAATCCCCCATAGATGCGGAAGGAGAATGTGATGAAAATTTGAATGACACAGAATTTTTTTTGAAATCAACATCGTTCAATAGATCTCTTCCTCCTGACAAAACGTATATATTGCATACACTTTATATTTTAAAGATTCTCCGATAAATCGCTGTAAAATGAGTTATTTGCAAAATGACGTGAAAAGTTTTCATCTTTCAGGTTTAAAATTGACCGCAGCTGAGAAATATTATGGAAGAAATTGAAACAGTTAATAGGACAAATAGTGTTCTTTATTGTATTGTGCCAGAAGGCAAACTTCACTTATTAGCGAATTACGAACGGCCAGAAATCACAATAAATAATGTAAAACACAGTTGTTAAAGCCTTAGCTGCGGAAAAAAAAACTGAAAACTCTAGAGCTGCGTTGAGCTAGAGATAAAAGTGCATCTTACAGCAAATAGTTTCCTTGCAGATTTTGTAAAAGAATAATTTCTAAGCTACTAATATCGAACATTTCTGAAGTTGAAACATGTGACTTTACTCAATTTTTCAACATTTTTAAAGTTATGATATTAAAGCTGTGAGCAATATCAAATTGTTCGCAATAGTAAGTAGATCACGAATATGTAACTTCATATTACTTTTCGAGAAATATATTCATGCCAAAAATCATATATCCTTGCGGCGCAGTTGTCTCGGACTTAGCTTTGTTAATGTGTAGCCGCAGGTAATTCTTTCAAAAGGTATTTTAGTGATAAGTTTCAAGAGCTCTAATTATATACAGTCGATAGAGCCCGTGCTCACAAATCTAATCATGTATAGATTCTATAATAGAAATCAAAATGGGGTGTGTTATGAAAAGAGACGAAAAAGACGCGGATCCGCGTCTTTTCTTCTTTCGAAGAATTAGCAATTCTACTGTAGGGTGTATTGTGGCCGCCTGTCAATTTTGATGTTTTCCATGTGTCATCCGTGGGTACGCTATATCCTGGCTGCTGAAAAGTAATTTTTTCTTTTCCTGCGGTTGTCGTATTACAATAGGAACAGTATTGTCCGGAAATTCAGAGACTACTGTAGCAGAAATATGTCACTGCCAAACATAATATTAAATCTAATGGATAACAACTGGACCTCAAATCACTGCCACTTTTTCTCTCTTTTATTTACTTCGTTTGACTGCCCGTTTCCTTCAATCCACGGTATGTCGGACCAACTTTTTTTTATTCTCTAATAAAATGAAAGAAATGGGACAGAAAATTGGAATTGAGTTGGAACGGCCACATTGCGCTTTGCTGCATTGAGTTGAAAAGCCCTGCTCCTCGCATGGTGTGCAGACATCAGTGGCGCAATTACTCGCAACTGATCATACATTAATTGTCTGGGGAGTTTTCAAAACAGGCACAAATGAAAATAAATGAAAAGGTCTTTTCAGTCAATACGCCAATATTTATCTCTAGTTGCTCTGGCTAACTAAAATTCCATATTTAAGAAGGTTAGCAAAGTGAGTAGATGACAGAACATCAGGAGAGGTGAGGTCCGCTACTGCCATCTTTCTTGATGTGAGTTTCGTTTTCACAGGTTTATTTGTATAAGTAGACCTTTAATATTCTTGGATATACTTACGTGTATTACGTTGCATGTACCGTATCTGGTAAATTACACATGCCTAGATTCTTATTTTATCCCGAGCAGTTCATTCTGTGAGATGACCGCTTTAGTATTTGTCGAATCTACAAAACTGTTCATTACTGTCGTTTTCTCTGGAATATCAACCAACACCTTTCATCCGAAAACAAAATTTTTGTTTGGTGGAAACAGAGCCTGTGATTAAGTAGCAGGTATAGCTTATTGGCAATTAGTGACATAGGACTATTCTAGAACTTGAATGATTGAGAACCATTTTAAGAGTTTCCGTGAAACCTCGAGTTTAAGTTCCAGAGTTCTTGTGGACATGGATCCGATAACGAGATGATGGTAATTCGGACTCTCTGAAATGCACTCAGGTGCAGATTTTCTGGAGCATATCTTTTAAGATCTGTTTTTTTTTTTTGGAAAAGATAGTTTATTCTTATGACGATGTGTGTATTAAGGGCAAGACTTCCCTGAATACTAAAAAATATTCCTGAAATCACAGTATAGAGCTGAGATCATCGGCAAGATGAGAAATGGGAGGTATGGTAGGTAACAGCATTGTAGGACACCAACAGGGAAAAAAGTTACACGTACGCATTCACCGGTGAGTAAGGCAACCATGGGACCACAACTGATAAAGAAGTAACCAAGCAATTAAACTAGCAAAATAGCTACACAACTACCATTCGAATGATCGATTGATCATTCGGAAGAACTTGAAATTTTCTGGTTTATAAAATTGTCGCAATTGTTGTAGCACTTCTGCACGAACCACTGGATGTTTTCTTCCTTTGGTCTTCCCGAGACAGCGCAAACTGCCGCCAGAACGGCGAACGCACGGAAACTTTTTAGCCGGGTCGACGCCGAAATTGTCAGGTTTGACCACTGCAATCATCTCTCTTCCCTTAAGTGAACATGGGAAATTAATTCCGCTCTTACCTGGCACGAGTCCAAGAAATCGTTCCGTTCTGCTGACTTCCAGGGCTGGTTGTGCAACAAGACGTTCTCCATCAACAATGTGGATCTGGTCCAATGGAAAATTGTCCAGCCATCTTTTCATATGTTTGTGGTAAACTCCTATGCGAATCGCTCCCCATCCCACATTAACTCCGCCCACTTTGGAGGAACAGTTTGTCTTCAACCATGGAGCGCAGTCCCCCACAGCCATGTCTTCGAACGTTGGCATCATTCCCAGTGTTCTCCTCTTTGAAGAAGCTTGCGTGTAGTCTGACAAAAAGAGAAAAATGCCTCAACAATGTGACCTCAGAAACCTAAGCGTACCAGATATCGCTCTCATTACCGGATCTCGCACCACTATGATGATTTTCATGGCTGGATTGAGCGCGCGGATTCGTTCGGCAGCAGCTTTACTGTGAAAATATGCAGGGCTTTTCTCGATCGTCAACTGATCATCGAACGTGAAGGGCATTTTCTCTCTGAAAAAAAAAACAAATTCCTGGTCGCAAAGTCTACGAAGTTTAAATATGGTTAAGTTTTTTTAGTGTTAAGTTTCTTCTTAAAAATGTCTGGAAAACAAAACAGCGGACATAAAAATGACTTGTAGACTCATTTCCTGTGTTTGCTTTTTCAACGATCACGTGTATTCTATAATACATATACAAGAATTCCAGAAACAATTTCCAAGTTCTCAACCTCATGAGGCATGGCAAAATAATCCATTGTCTGTTTTATATTAACGAGTACATGCAAACCTTGTTGAACAAAAATTCTAACGACGTATGTGCTGAGGTATGGACGTGTAGACGTAGCTGGACGAACTCCTACATCTGATTCACCATCGCGACGAATGGGGTGACTTACCATTGCCAAGTCATATGAGCACCATACTTTTATTAGGCGTGTGATGTGTGGAAGGAAATTAAATTTTAAAGAAAAGATCGGGAATGGGGAGTCGAGGAAAAAAAAGCAATGTAAAAGTTTTCAGACCAACGCAAGCGCTAACGAGTTACTACATTTCGTGTTTATCCAATTTCTGCTATTCATCATTTATAAGTTGTATATGCTTGTGCTTTCGTTAATATGGTTTATTGCAGTACATCCTGTAGAAATTTCTCCCTACCGCATACATTTTCACTGGTAAAACTACTTACTCTCAAAGTTCGATAACACGTCACTTTCGGTCCGGTGGCAACACAACTGCCATCTTAGATTTTCTGATGCCAATGCTAATCCACACTAATTGAATAGTTAGAAAACCATCGGAGAAATTTTTCCTTCAGGCCAAATGAGCGAAAGAAATCTTACTCAGATCCGAAATCTTTGACAGAGGAACTCCTTAGGTACGTACACCCTCGTCAAGTGATTTCCTCAAAACTTAAAGACACCACCACGCGAATCTGGGGTGGTGCGGGTTCCAGGTGGGTTACAGGGTCGTAGATTATGGAGAGAAGGGTGATTCCGTCCATTTCTTTCTGATTACAGTAGAAAAACGGCCCGAAAGGTGCGACGCGTGCACAATGCTGGCGCGCTCCAACAGAACTTAAATTAGAAAAGAGCGCCCCGGTACGCTCGAAGCCACTTCTCCCGGGCCGTTTTTCACGGCAATTAGGAAGAAATGGACCGAATTACCCTCTTCCCCATGATCTACAACCCCGTATAGGCATAACTCACCTGGAACCCGCACCACCCCAGATTCGTGGAGTGATGCCTTCAAAGGAGAACAAATCCCACTTTGTACATTGACCTGTCCGCAATACATTCAAAGTAGATGAGGAGAAATTTGACAAAGACGTTGAGAAATCACGACTATGTCCTGGTAAACTGTCGAGAGAAAAAAAAGGTTAGCAGTCTAGAAAAACTTAATATATGTAGGTTTCTAGCGATGCTAACAAAACGTGCCCCATAAAGAAAATGGCGTTTAATTTTATTGTACCGGTCTGTCTCATAAAATTTATTCCACTTTCTTCCACGTTTTTGCACCAGACGTCAGACGACGCCGTAGACTGTATTGAACATTGTAATTTTACAATTTCACTGATTCTACTCAGGGGTTCTTTCTTAAACTTCACAAAGCATTTTTTGCTGTAACATGTTTTGATGAAAGTGAATCCCTGGAACGGATCACATTCCTTAAAATTTGATAGAGTGATAAAATTTTCAAAATTTTGACAAGAAACCTAGAAGTAGAATTGGAGCGCAATTGAAAAAGTTGCTCAATGAGTCAAACTGCTTCATGAACAGAATGAAATAGAAGATTGCATTCAAAATGAACGTGGCTCTGTTCTTAGACAAACAGCGCGCTTCGGTACCATAGAATTTGACCGTACCACCAGTTAGGCACTTCCGAACAGCTCTTAGATGAGACATGGCTTAAGAGAAATTGTCAGCTCCACTCATTTCACGTCTAATAAGATATATGCTAAATCGACTTCTTAATTACTGTCGAGTCCTGCAAGGCAACGGTTTGCCCGCGTGACCGCCGTGTGCCACATCTAATCAACGCTCTAATCTGCAGCCGGCAAATGACCGGCTGCATTTGCATTTGATCTTGTTTTCGATCCGGCCGGCGGATGACGTGTGACAAATGACAATCACCCGTCTGGATGTACTGCTACCATGGTGACAACCCAATAATTTTTCCTGTTTCAATGCATTAGCCTGAACCTCGGATAAAAAATCGAAACAAAAAGCCTGTATCCAATAAATTTCTTCCAGCTGGATAAACGGTAAAGCGGAAGCCCCAACTAAAGAAACATGCGTTGGTTTGATTATCAGCCATCCAATAAAAGTCTGTCCGAGGACAAACGCCAAACGCAGTGGAAATATATTTCTAATTGGTTTAGCGCTGGAACCCTTCAAAAAAAAAGAATAAGTCTACTACCAATTTATCGACCGCGAAGGGAGAAAGGACTTGGTTGCCACCAGGACGGTTTTGAAACACCGACCGTGTAACCGCAGCGGACCTCTTACCAATTGCGCTACATCCGCCCCCAACAAAAATTCAGAACGGTTCAGAATTTTCGTGAACCGTTCCGAAATCCCTGATGGTTTCGTTACCATCGTATTCATCCTCTCAAGGATAGACCTTTTGGATACGTTCCCTGGTCTCGATGACTAATGGGTTGCTCAACTTATTTACACTGGTCACCAGACCCTAGGCTACCGTAATAGCAAACATATCATCATTCATTTACAGTGGCTGAGGGAACAGTTGTTCAGTGCGCTGCCACTGAACAGTGCCAATCTGTTGATTGGGCAACTTTTTAGGGAATTAGGTAACTTTAAGGAAATATGGCCGCGATGTCCGTGACATGCCTACTGTTACTGTCGACCAATCAGCAACAACTTCTTTCAGCACATATGTAGTAACTGACCGTAGACACTGGCTAACCATAATTTAAACTTTGGTCAGACTTCCAATAAGAGGAAAATACGGATTTGGCCACTCTGATTTTACCATATTTAACTTTATCGCTGTTAAATCTAACTCGATGGCGATTTTTCCAGATATTCTGGATGCGCGTCGAACGTACATAGCATCCTTCATTGCCGCATGTATATATATGGTTATGTGTTTGTGTGTCAAGAAGACCTCACCGTTTGCTACGAGAACCTCTCGGAATCACTTAGAACTCTGAATCTATTGCCAATTACTGATAAACATTCACTAGTAGCCGCCATCAAGGTTGCTGTCAATTGCAATCGATCCGACCTGACACCAACATCGCTATTTGTTGTGACAGTTGAGATCGTACTACTAAGGAGGAGAATGCCAGTTCTTTTTCCAGAATTTCTCTTCATTCCCCGTTTCCCCAGGCGCTAAGCGTTAGGGGATTTTGCCAGACGGCCACCTACTACTACTCCTTTGTGCGTTTCAGACCTCCTTCTCATAGGATTAAATAAACGCGTCGCGCGCTCGCACAAAGACGTTTCAGATCCGGGATGAATAGGACTGTTGAGGATAACGAAGAGAGCAGAGCGAAAGAAGAGAAACGTCCCCTTGATTCTATGCTTAAAATTCACGAACCAACAGTAGTCGTTAAAACGGTGAATCCCAAACTACCATGCACACGCAAAAGATACATATCGATCGGGAATGGCAACATTTCCGATGGCCCACTGCACTGCTATAACCTTTTACGATGAGGATCCTACTCAACTATGCATGCTATGTGTTCGTGATGGAGCGTGCGAAATATCGTCAAGCTGAGGATCGTTTAACGCTTTTGCATGCAGCTGCACCCCATGAGGTCACGAAATATGAGTCCTCCATTGAAATGACGAACCCTCCGCCTTGAAAGTATAACACTAAAAGTTCGATAAACCTCGTCATGATATGATGAAGTTCCTTTTGATGATCTGTGCAGAACCGCAGTAATTCTTCGTCAAAAAACAAAAGAATTGCAGGTCCGCTACTTTGCAACGCCAACGATTCCATATACAAACTTGAAGATTAATTTCAAACAATGATCTCTAAGCTCTGAAAACTCGCTTACCGTGCAGTCAGTCAACCCATATGAGGTGAACTTACCTTTATAGTTCATCCGAGGAAACCAGTGCAGCAGCAGCACAAGATAAATAGAGGAGAGCCGAGTGGATGATATTTCAAGACAGCTCGTGCAGGAAACGCCTTATGATTTTGGCGTAGAGTGAGTTAATGGAAGTCAACACTAATTCCAAACGTACTAGTCACCTCCACTTAGCAACTGGGAACACAACCCTGGAGAATGTCAAAAAGTTACCTGGGGTGATCCCAGAAAGCGAAAATTTTTTCTTGACTTTTTTTTTTTTTTTGCAAATGAGCCAGAAAGCTGTCACATACATACGTGACTCAGTCACGGTCCTCTATTCTCAAAATGAAAGAATGAAGAAAAAATTCATCATGAAGATTTTAAAACATTTCGCTTGGTCAATTCTACGTATTCTTTATCTAGCTATTCCCCCGCATTTTGTTTATTTTGTTGCCCTAGTAGGTCCTTTTTCCTCCTCCTTTTCGCAACTACCCAGCGAATCAGGTGCTCCAAAAACTGGTTAGAATCCCTAGCCTAACGTGTGACCAAAACAATACTCCTTTCTTATGTTTTATGCGCGAACATTTCCATGTCCTTTAGCTGAAGGTTCTTGCAGTGCGATGTTAAATATTTCCATGTCATCTACTTGCAGTTTCCACAATTCGAGCCTTTGATCTTTCTTAAAACGATATTTTCAACAGGAATATTTTCGAGAAGGGACGACGGTTTCTGAATGGATCCCCCCTTTCAATATTTTTGCACTCAAGGCGGACATGACTAAGAGATGAATGCGACATTGTCAATGAATGGATGCACAAATCCGCCATTTAACAAAAGAAATTTTTTGGTTTCAATGACGTCATCAATGGAATGCATAAAACAGTTATAGAATACTTTTAGAGAAGTTTATATTTTAACATCAGAATTCTTTTTTATTCATATTTTTATTTTTAGTTAATCTTTTTTTGATAGTACTAATTTGACTAAACTATGTAACTACGTTTTTATTGTAAGTACTTGTTTTCTTCGATGAAAAATCTGTAGTGGATTGAATTAACCATTTAAAAAAATTTCCCAAATTTTTAAATGTTTCACAAAAAGGCTTTTCAGACTAGTTGCGGTTTTTTGGTTAACAAAAAATTATTGAAGCTGGAAGACAACTGCTCACGATTAAACGGAAACTTATCGTTTCCCTACAAACACAAATACGTAGGTAAGATTCGCGTACTTATTGCCACAACGACAAAACATAAACCACTTTTAAATGAAAATTCTGTAATAGAAGACGAATAAGCTTTTTTGAAGTCCTTCAAAGAAATTAGTTTCAGCCTTTTAGACATTTTACAAAAACAGACAAAAAAGATGAATAGAAAACTAGTGTTCTCCATGAGAATTTTTTTCGGATATTACGCAATTACGTACTCTACACCAACGCTGGCTGATTTGTTTGTCTACTTATTGCGTGTCTTCTTCATGTTATTCCGTGTGATCCCAAGTGGCAGACGAATATCCAAAGAGTCCTAATGAGCTCCGGTTCCTTGAGTATAATGATAGCACTCTAATGGCGAACGCATAATGTCATTAGCGTAAAAGCTAATAGACTCGAAGCGCAACTGAGAAAAGACGAGAAAACTCGACATGGAAAATGCAACGAATCACGCCAATTTGTGAAAGGTAAAAAAGTGGGAAAAGTTCTTCAAGTCGTCGCTCACTTACCTATACCATTCCAGTCCTTTATGATAGTTCTTATCAAAAAAGTGCACTTCTGGTCCAGGTGCTCGAATTCGTGGATTCAACCTCAGAAACTCCAATAGAGCCCTTGTACCGGCCTTTTTCACGCCGACTATAATCGCTATAGGAAACTTCTGTAGTGGATCGACCGCAGAATGAGCGAAAGCTATAGACACTGAGATTGATAGGAAATATCGCAGCATTCCGGATCTGAAACATGACCATAGTCAGAGTCCCGAAAGCAGCTACGTGCAGAAAATTGAAAGTAATAAAATACAATCACATGAGTAGGCACGAATAAAGGGAACGGTTTTATTCTCCCAACAAAATTGAATATTCACGGATTAGATCACTGGATCATTGGTTTAAGAAGGATTTTTTTCTGCAGATATGACCTTGTTGTTGCAGATGATGTGATTCCGCTATGAAAACGATGAATGGCGCAATTTGTTTGGCGTCATAAAATACACGGCTTTCCCAGAGTTTTCAAATGCTGTCGAACAAAACTTCACGGAAGCCCAACATGCGTATCTGGCTAGCAATGATTCACAAATTTAAAATCAGCAGCGTTTGAAGACTTTGAGAAGGGTAAGTAAAATTAAATAATAGATGTTAAATAAGATGCGATAAAAATCTTGATCACGGCGCTCCTAACACCTACAGTAGACCATGCACCAAACAGAGATCGATCGATACTCAAGAAACCGAAAAAAACCTCTTGAGCTCGTGAAAGTAAGGAATGTGAAAACGGGTAGAGACCACCCGGTGAGCGCTTCCGCTGTCTTCCCGCTGTCCAACGTGGGCGTGGCCCTGTCGTAGGGTTGCGGTGGAGCCGGACAGGAGATAGTGTTTTAATTAGGGTCAACATTTTTTTCGAGTTCACTCAGCTAAATGTAGTGGTTGCATTTCTGAGAAAAAAGCGACTGGACACACTACTAATTAGAGGAATATAGTGATTGAAGGGGACCTACACAAATCCAGAGAAAGAAAAAGTCCGTTGAAACCGAAATATTTCCATGAACTTCTTGCCGTTGCAAATAAGCGATAAAGAAAACTGTAATAAAAATGAGGAACGCTTACGTCTAGCCTAGAAATCTAAAGTGATAAAACGGCATTGGTTTCAAAGTGAAAACAATGAAATGCGTGGAAGTTTGGTTTTCATTAAAACAATCCCCTGGATAAATACATCATGATCCGTGCAGAAAATGAGATCGCCGTGGGAGAACTGGCTGCAGTGGGAAGCGTTTCGCTAATGCAGAGCTACTTCCAATCGCGCTAAACTATTATTTGAGAGCTATCAGTTTCAGAAAAAAAAACCAGTAATGATTTCTCACAAAAAAAAACGAACTTATAATCGCAAAATTTTCCACGAGTCGATTTAATGAAGAGATGTTATTTCCTGGTTAGTAGGTGAAACTATGAATCGAAACTAGTCAGAAGTTATAGAATATAAGAGAGTAAGGAAATTTTGAGCTAGTGCTCGCTTCTTCACGTCTTTCCCTTGCTTCTGCTTACAGTTGCACCAAGCAGTTTCTCGCGACAAACCGTGAATGTCGCGGAAAAAAGAAGAGTTGCTCTCCTCTTCGGGAAAGTGGCTGAACTTACACGGTTATTAGACGTAATTTTACGCTATAGTATCTTCGTCAATGTATAGTGAACGGAAGAAATTTTAGTAACGTACTAAGGATTTTTTCAATTCATTAATAAAATAACACTCGAATGTAATTTGCGTGCTTTTGTTACTGTTATTTCGTGCTGCAAATACATTTTTTAGTTGAATAGTACATGAGACCACTTCAACATTGAAAAGGTAACACTTACTGCAAAGCAAATGCATAGCAAGCGTGACTTTTTTTTCGATGTTCGCCTCAAAATGAATTGGGCTTTAGCATTTTTCCGAGTACATATGTATGTAGGTCGTAAAAATGCGAAAAAAAAGCCATCTATCCACAATGAAAAGGATAGCTGAACGTTGTAGTATTCGAAGTTAGTGTGTCTGATTTTTCTTCTATTCGGATCTCTTCGATGATATTCGATTCGAGCATATTTCGTAGTTGGCTGCTGGAGGCTCTGTTTCACTGCAATTTAGCGCAATTAGCCGATGGACATATTGAAATGTGCATGGACACGACTGAAGCTGAAGTCATGCGTAACTGCACTCGTCGACCTCATTAACTCATAGCATCCGAAGACGAGAATATGAAAATGGTGTGCTGGTAAGGGGATTTTTGCGGGTTCGACGTGAGATTAATGTAGATTTACCTTTATATACGTGCACTTGCTTGAAACACTGCAGTAATCAGCAATTCCAATTTTCTATTCTATGCTCCATCGAGCCAATCTCACCCAGCCATGGACAGCTCATAGTCGGCACTTTAGATCTTCATGATTGCCGCCATTCACCTTGGGAAACGCCGTCTCACACATACTCTTTCCAATTTCTTACACACGCTCCAAATACTGGGAATCCAGAAATGACCCACGGTCTCGGCATGGGTGTGATAACACCATCTTCGATGTTTTGGCGTCCTTTTCGGGAGCATCACCGCCGTTCGGTGCCAAAAACTGTGACATATTGGCCGAGAGAACATATGTACATACTGGCAGCTCTTATTCACACCATCTCATGTAATTAAGAGGCATCATTGTTAATGGAGTTGGTGGAGGCTGGTCTCAGTTTTGTATATGGTAATTTGAGCAAGATCCAGATGAATGACGGTATACCCACCATATTTCTCTGATTCCTAATTATTCGTCTAAGCGCTTTTCTTTTGATTTATAACGAAAACGCATCATAAGTACAGCATGAGCAAATTTAGAGGTAAATTGAAACCAAATCCTCAGAGAACTAATTTCTGCTTGTTGCAAGAAGAAAGCGAGCACGCATTCCGAAAGATGGACAGATGTTTAGGTTGATGCACAGGATGGCAGGATACGAGACATGCAGACGGACAGACAGACAGTTATGCAAAAGGACAGACATGCACAAATGCAGAGAAATACACATAGGAGAAACTCACAGATGTAAGAATGTGGAAGAACGGGTACGAAGACAATGAGTTGTGCGTTGGGACAGAATTACGGCGGAGCAGGCGAGAGACGCAAAAAACGAAGAATGGACACTAACAGGAGCAGGTTACCGGACGTTTTCACTTAAATTATGCGAATAATCTTACATTACCATTACCCGGTCAAAGACAAGGGTACCAGAGATTTTGTAATGTTCAAATGTGTTCAAAATCATACGATATTAATCTTTCATGAATTATCGTAACACTTAATAGTAATAATTTGTGTACTTTACTTGCGATTTTTTTTATATAAAAGTATACACAAGTCTTTGAAACATATTAGGCAACGTGGAAGACTATGTGCTGGCAGGTAACCTTAAAAAACTACCTTAAAGGCATCACCCCACGAATCCGAGGTGGTACGGTCCATTTCTTGCTAATTGGCGTAAAAAACGGCCCAGAAGACGTCGCGTGTGCACACGGCTGGCGTGCTCCAACCGAACTCGTTGTAGAAAATAGCGCGCCGGAACGCTCGAAGCCGTATCTTCCGGGCCGCTTTTTACGGAAGGACAATTAGGAAGAAATGGACGGAATCACCTCCCTCTCCTTAACCTACGATCCAGTATACGAATACTCCACCTGAAATACCACATAACATCAGTAGATATTGATTTGAAACGGGGATGCATAAACGTCGAAAAAAAGGCAAACGCTGTTATACAATTGTACAATGTTATACAGTGTTTGTTACAGCTTTTACTATGCAAATAATTGTTTCTTTAAAATTCACCGAAAATAATCACTTCATTTTATATTCAACGTCTTCTAACACAGATAAACCTTTGGCAATGGCTATGGTTACTTTTACAGAATCCACCTCTCTTATAGAACTGTGAAAGCCAGCAACAGGTGGGAATGTCTGCTTCTTCACACACTCTCCCCTCCCAGTGGATGTCCTACCATCTGACTTAGTACAGATGCCACCGACCGAGTCGTACTCACACAGGCATATGATTCTATTATAGAATAGTAGTGGTTGCTACTGTAAAATCAGAAATACGTGATTGCGTACCAACTCTTGACTGTTCGCTTATTGCTCTGAGCTTCAGCTTTCTAACAATAAGGATATTTTTTCTCTAGTTATAGTGTCTAATTAAATTGAAAAGTTTTCTCCTTTTTACTCACGGCACATACATGAAATTGCTCAGAGGCAGCGCATCCGGAAAAATGACGATGCTAGAATCCCACCACGTTCAGATAAGGGAAGTGGTATACATATTTCGCGAATATGACCGTGATAAATTCCAGCTAACAATCCCGAAAAAAGAATGTAATAAGCCCTTAACTGCACCGATGTCCTTAACGATGCAACATATTGGGGTTAGTAGAAAAATATCAACGCGTTAGCGAAGGAGCAGCTTGCATAGCTCCTAGTGCTGACTTGAGTTCTATCGCCAGATTGCGGACGTTGGACGACGACAGAATTGCCTGCGTTCTATTTCGTTATCAACTGCAGGCACAGGTACACCTCCGAGGCTGTTTCTCAGAACTTTTTCTCCATGAAAAGAAGGTGAGAAGGTACCAGTGAGAACTGAATGTGATTATTTACATATGTACAGCTTTGTCAATATCCAACTATTCATCTAGGCTGCACCGTCAATTTTGTAAAATGCTGCTACTGAACGTAAAGGTTTTATCCATCACAACATCGACTTATCAGAAGTTGCCGAGCTGCATACATGAATGTATAGTCTCTCTGATACGTAGGAACTTCCCCTGCCACTCCTAATTTTTACTAACGATATTTCCAATCCCTTGCACCTCCTTAAAAGAAATGCAAAATTTTTGATGCTCTTTATCTACTCTACTGCTTTGTAACATGTCTTGTTTACAAGAGTATACATCGATGTGTCCCATAGTGACTGATCTGAACCACTCATTCGCCGAATCCTCTTCCACAACACGTTACAAATACGTTTGATTAGCGCCTGGTTACTCATTCCACGCAAGCAGATTACGGCGATTTACGTGGCGAGAACGGCTCATTCCGTAGTGTCCCCTGGCTGTTGTGTACAGTTCTGCCTAGTCCTGTATCCCACTACACCACTTTCCTATCCCTGAATGCTCAAGAATTCTTGAAAATTTCTAGCTTAAATCATGCATTCATTCTTTTTTGTTCACTTCGCCCCCTCCACTACATAGAATATTGACCGTATCTTTCTTTGAAAACCACGGATAATACTTTGGCGAGACCGATAGGATCGTAAATACGGACCGGGTAAGTGCCCGTGGATGACCTCGTCTAAGCACCCCATAATTTAAGGACTCCGGTCCTTATCATATGACGGGAGTGCTAACTTTATTATAACAAAGCACTTGCATACAATGAAGTGGAATTTAGAAAAATTTATCCGCCCCCACTTAGCACATAGCAGATTATCTTTGCAAATTCCAAAAATGACGCGCTAAAATCTAAATCGTGGTGTTGTGCTTCACTCAGAAGAGTCAATAAGGAATGGAATATTGTGTGGGAATCTGTGTGCAGAAATCCAGGTCAGAAAATGGGAATTTGTGTTGGTTTTCTGTTTTTTAAGAACGATAGTAAGAATTGGTTTTTTCGTTGCCAAAAATGAGTATACATAGTATGCGTCTTGACATAAACACAGCACATAAAAAAGCTCCATGTTGGACAGAAAAATAAGGCAAAAATACTTTGAATAAGAGAAAGTGAAAGTTAGAAAACGTCATAAATTTAAAGACAGCAAAAGTGCGGAGCAAAGTCAGCACAAAGCGCAAGTTCTTCTTGATATCCTTGAGCCAATTTTATTTATGCCAAATTTTTTTCAATAGTTATATATTATTCGATTCTGAGTTCCCAACGTTCAACATCAAACGAACAAATAAGCAAAAAGTCATGACTTCCAGAAATGTACTGCTGTAAGAACTGCTACAATCCTATACGTATAATCCCAAATAGCTGCTTTCCATCATGTCACGTCGTTATTGACATCATAATTGTGGTGTGGAGCTGTAGAGAACTCGTACAACTACCTAGTAATGACAAGGACATGCATCCTTCAAGTTCTCCGCTACGTTCTCTTTGGCCTCCCCAGGGTTTTGATTCAGTCAGCACATTGTCGGTTCCCATTAGGACATTCAATTTGTGAAAGTGATTGATGTGGAGCGGGTTAGGAATGGTTACGCATGTTGAATGAATAGGGCAAGTGCCAAAATCCCTGGAGGTTAACTGTTTGGGTTTGAAATGAATTCAGTAGAAATGTTTTTTTTTTTGGAAATTGTTCCGACCTCGTGATAGAATATTGTTCATCTTGGTTCCTTTTTGAACTACTTATAATGCCTCTAAACTCCTAACGTTTATTCATTGAGGTGTTCTGTAAGAATTTAAACTTACACTGGTTGCGTGGGAGTAAGGAGGAGAGTAGCAACGAATTCAATAATTTACTTCTATTCAGTTCTACCAGCAATAAGGTTACTTCCCCGTGTCCCCATATCGCCATCGCACATCCTCAGCCGTGATTACGGTACCCGCGTCACATGCGTTGTATTCGCAGCGGGTGGCAATGGCGTGTCGTGGATAATCCACTTCACCGCCCGGCGGCATAACAAACGAACGGTCAAGCACCTCGTTAGTTACACCATCACTTGGGATTAACGTTTGGAAGGACGTGAATACGCCGCTCACTTCAATATGAAACGTTCTGCACTGTGGCGTCACTTAAGCTACTCTAATTTTCACGGGAAATTAACAGATCTTATACGCGATCGGTTGCTGCCGCAGGGGGATCCCGGCGGTACAACAGCGGCACAACAGCAGCACCTCTGATACCCACCACACCTACCCGAACGACTCCAAGCTCATCGAAAGTCTACCGAGATCGCAGACTCCCTATCTTCCATATATGGACTGGCACTGAAACAGATTTTTTTTCGTAACTACTCACCACTGGAGTACTGTAGCAGAATATTATAGTATTTGCTGCAAAACGTTATAAAATCAAATTTAAGCGACGCTTCGCCTCGCTTTTGATTTTCATTCCATCTGAATGTGAAGGAGATAAAAATTACTCAGAAATCCCCAGTTCAACCTTCTACTGGCATAATGATCGGTAACACTCTTGGTCCTCTGCTTAAAAAGTACTGCACCTTTCAGGATTCGATCGTTCACAGAGCTTTTTTGACATTTTTAAGTTCTTTAATTTACTGCAGTTATCAAGAGTTCGTGGATAATCCATAAGAATTCACAAAGATCTCACGAAAGCAGTCTGAACTGGAGATCGGCATTTAGTAAGGAAGTGAAGAAGAATGAGCGTTTGGGAATGTGAAGGTGTATTTAGTGTGTTTGACTCAAATTCACTTTGGGAATAAATCTCCGCAGACGCCCCTATCTTCAACACGATCTCGCGTGTGCCATACGAGACGTCGAATGGCACATCGCGCGCTGATAGCATCGCGTCATCATCGTCGCTGTCGTCGACGATGACGTGATGACTCAATTCATCCTATTTTCACCTTCGCTCTCAACTTGTCTATTTGTGTCATTAGGGTACTAATAGTACATATACCCCCGCATGAAATACATAATCGATTTTTCTACTCGTAGCTTTCCAGTACAGTTTTAGAAAGAAAATAGAAAAATTCGAATGATGCCCTTTCGGAAAACAGCCGAGAGCATCTGAAAGAAAACGGCAAAATTCAAACAACAGGCAGATATCAGCTGATAAGCTGGTCCCTTGATGAGTCACACCGAGAAAGTGCAGCTAATTCGACCAGTCAATCCTCAGGAAACTCCCCACTCTAACATATCGATAATCTGTCGCTTCACTAATCTGTGAAGAACGTCTTAACTTTTTTACATGCATTTCGTTGAATTCTGAGCAGTTTGAGTGCGTTCAAGTCCAGAAGACACTTCTAGGTCCTTTCTGCATTTGCTTATGGCTATTTCATTTTGGTTTTTTTTTTGTAGGATTAACCCAATTGAATGACGGCTATTTCGAAAATTGGAAGTCTTCTTCCGTCGCAGCTCATTTCAGATGTAGCGTATCACAAAATGGACGGTGTTTGGACTTAGGAGACATCACACTACAGTTATCAGGAACCTTACGTGATCCTGTCTCCACAACGATGTAACTTACTACGCAACAGAACCCAGGCAACTCCGCCGTCTTCCAACATCCGCCATCCAATGGATATAACTCAAAGAAGCAGCAGAAGTCGCCTCACGCGCACAGTCCTAGAGAGGATGTGTTTTGCCCTTGCCCCAACACCTGTAATAAGTTGCATCGTTGGGGACATGGGACCACACAACTGTTTACACGTGTTTTTCTGGGTTACTAGGAGGAATTGAGAGTGATCACGTGCATAATCATGATCTACACTTCTAACACTACTTATTCGTGGAGAAGCCCCAATATCGCCGATCTCTGATATGCTGCCTTTAAGCTGGAATTTTCTGCACGGTTATAAACGCAATGCTTTCAGGAGATTGCTAAGGAAATAACTTTACAGGTACTGGTTTGTGTATCTAGCTAGGATTATCGTTTCATATAAAGTGTCTTAGTGAAGATTTGGCTTCCATTAGGCAGTGAAGAGATTGACGTCTGATTTAAACTGTACTGGAAGTTGTTCTCCGTGCGGTACAAAGAGCACCTTATTTTCCGCACGAACTGTGATGATTTACGAGCTTTCTTCTCTAGAAACAGTTTGAGACTTCATTTTCAGCTTTCAATTTATTTTTTTGCCAATTATTAGAGAAGATCCAACGATGGATAGGACGTCCAATTCACTTTTCGTCGCTGCGATTCTCTTTTTTCACTCTACCTTTTTTGCCCCCCTCTATTAAAGCTTCTGTTGTCAATTTTTAATTGAACGAGCCTATCTAAGACTGGTACATCTGTCTTCTATACCACGTTCTAGAATATGTCGTAGTGTCCTTTTCCACAGCTGCACCTTCTACTGCCGTTCAAACCTCGAGTACTTACGGATCCCATGTTAATTCGTCAGTTCGGCATAGTGTAAAAACTCGGCCATGTCACTCAAAACCGGCTAATGACATTGTGGCGTGAGTGATCGCTATTCATTTGCGGTCTTGCTTGTGGTTTGAAGACTCGTCTGTTACTCACTCTTGCATGGAATTCTGAAAGTTGTGTCGACGACCCTCCGGTTATTTTAATTGCTGCCACCAACATTTTTCGTTTGCAACCCAATAAATTCGCAGTGGAGCACGGCATCTGGACGAGGGTACAACAAATCTATGGTCATCATTATCTCCTTGGATCCTCTCTTTACCTCAACAATTTGCCCCTAGGACCCTCAGTGAAGTCTAAAGGTGGCACAGTGCTGTCCTCCGGAAACGACCTGAGCACCTGTTCACACCTCCACTAACCCCGACCTCAACCCCTCAATCAAACTCATCAACGCTGACCACAAACATATCCATACAATATGGAAATGAGGGCAGTGTGCACAAAACACTTAAATATAGGGTACTGTGCTAGAAATCTGCCGCGCCACAAGCTCTAATCGTCACCTTTTCAACAAAAAAGCAACTGCTTTCTTTATTGCACCTTTTGAATGAGCAAATGGTGTCCGTTGTTTTGTCGCAGGACTCACCTGTCCTCTTATTGGCGGCTTTATTATTTATACAATTATTTCGAGAAGTGTTCTATGTATTACAGCGCCTGACGTCCCAATCAGTCAAGTGCAGATGGTATCGGAGATAAAGAACGAATTGGCACCGTCTCAAAATGTACTTCCGATGAAAACAACTTTCGTGCAAGTTTTTTTTCCTAGCGACGAGGAGATTATCGTCGAAAAAGTGCAGACAGACAGATCGTAAATCACTGACGACGTAATTTTCTGTCAGGATCGAATACAGTATGTTTGTGGTGCGGCTCAATTCACAACATGCCTCTTTCCTAGCGCATCTTTCGCGTCAGATTCTGTTTTCAGTCCTCTTTATTGCTTCCATTAGATTACAACTTACATTGTTGTCCCGATCCTTATCCATTCCCTTTGTTTTTTTCCCTCCGTTCTTGCCTGCGACTTTATCCATCCTCGGTAGAATTTCTCCATCGTCTTTTTTTTTAATGTTTCGGTGTGGATTTTTGTACTACTACTAACATTATGAGTAGATCTGTGTGTTTTATGCTCACTGTGTATTAACGAATCCATTAAGAAATTCGGTTAAAATGAGCAGGATGCAGCGGAGCTATTAGCTATCTACAGCAACAACGACACCGCAGGATTTGAGCAGCTGAGTCTTATGTGGCCTTGATGATTCCTTTTTTCGCATAGTACCATTCATGGCGAAAGCACGCAAAGACCTGTGTCTGGTTTAACATACAAAGCAACAAATTTTGCTTCAGTAACGAAGTGTCCTATCTTCCACACTCAGAGAACTCACAATTCCACATCTTAAACATACTACTTTACATAAGAATTTTCTCCTAGCTTCCGTATCCAATTTTTATTATTTTATTTCCATACGAGACGCTTGGTTATCCAGTTCTATTTGCTCCATGGACCGCGTTTTGCACGAGTTCTGCTTTCTCAAAATCCAAAAAAAAGACTTCGCTTCGTTTAGCTACTCCAGGACTACATACCCGATCAATCACATTCGTTGTGGGCTAATGCTTGTCCTCCATGTGTTGAGTGAAACTCGTCCTCTTGGGAGTTTCATGCTGACGTATGGACGAAATCCCGGATTGTCGGAAAATGCGGATTTTCTGGCGGAGGGAACCTGTCTGAAAAGGGCACTTTGCTGTCAGTAGCTAACAATAGAATTATTTTTTAAATAAAAACTATATATTTCCACCCACATCCATAACCATTGCCGAGCAATCACTGTCTATCCTTATTTTATGCAGCATTTTTTGAGTTATTTTGCTCTATGTATGTCGTTGTTTCTCTTTGTTTTTCTCAGGGAGAAAATAAAGGGAAATGACTGTGCATGACAGTACAATACATATGTAATAAAGGGAAATGACAGACAGATGCCAAATTTGTACGCGATGTGCTCGATGGACCTGTACAGCACATTTGTAATTATTTCATTTCATAAATCCACAAATATACCTGCATAATAGTACTCAAAATAATCTGTTAGTGGCGTTCTTATATGTATTTGTTTATTTATTCATAGACACAGTGTTCAGTTGCAGTAATAATTTTCTATCAAATAGTTAGATGACAGGCGCAGTAAGACACAACAACAACTACTACGCTGCCAAATTAACCGTAATTTAAGTCAAAGTGTGTTCTAACTGAGTCGTTTTTACGAGGAGGATAGTACCTTCTGGGAATGAATTGTGTAGGAGTACAAATTCTTGAAAGAGTTCTGCAAATTCCGGCTACGTATGGACGTTATCGACATTAGCGCTTTCTCGACTTTTTTTTGTTGAATAGCTCACCCCAAAAGACTGTGGTAATTTTCTAGCTTAGCTTCGTTTAGCCATAATTTATGCAAGAACTACCTTCTTCTTCAGTCCCCGATGTGCAATGAAAGAAGCTTTTCAGTTCACGTCTTTTTTTCAAACTAAACATCACAAAGCTCATTTCATTACGTCGCCTCATGATTTACAGTCATGTCATTCTAGTCGTGCACCCTTTCAAAAATGACATATGGCCTCATATGGGCTCTCTATAATTATGATGTCAACGTAGACCTGATCTGGGCGGCTCAGCAGCTCCTTTGGGATATCATAGAACTAGGATAAGCCTGTGCTCTGATCTTAGGGCAAGCCGCCGTCCTTATCCGTAGAAGTTGCGTCACCAGCACGTCCTGGCCCTATTCTTCGGGATTTTTTTTCCGCGCAGTGAAAAAACTAATTGAGGCATTGACTGTTGATTGATAGATTAGTAGAGAACTCGTCTTGATAATGACACCATTATGCGAGCACTGTCGCAATGGTGACGATATGTCCCATAAAAGTTAATTAAAGGGCCGCGGCAAGAGAATCCGGAATAAGTCGCGTTAGTCAGCGAGGTCATCACACACGTCATCACTATCATCTCCACCACCATCTCGTCGCGTGAGTTTACGATCACTTTCGCAGTCGAAGGCGCAGATATTGCGACACCTTTAGACCAGTGTACTCGTGCATTAATATGAGTAGAACCGGGCTTTTTTAGGAACTTTCATTACTGTAGGAGGTCGACAGTGCAGGCGTACGTCCTTCAATTGTCACTTTAGCAAATCTTATCAGAAATTCTGAACAGTTTTCCATGTTCCCCTGGAATTTTGACGTGTTGCTCGGAATATATGTACCTGTATTGATAGTCTTAACTTTGTTCATCCTGAGCGGATGACTGATTTATCTAAAAAACCCATGGGTACTGCCAGCCTAACCCAAAGTAATTTACCCACGAGTCATGACAACAATAGAACAATGTATGGAAGCACCAACAGCTCAGATTGAATCTCCCAACAGTTTTCTCAATGTTCCTCAATGACCTACTCTTATTTCTTGTTCGGTAGTAGTCTGTTCGGCTACTAGCGACATCACTGAAACAATGTCAAAAGTATTATCTAGCTGTTAAGATTCCTTTTGGGATATACTGCCTACTTTCCCATTGTGAGTTTAACTTAGATTTTTTTTCCAACGAATACCCCTTCCTCCTAGTTTTGTGTTCGAGGATCTCCAGATATCCTTCCAAATTTTGTCTAATGGCTTATAGATTGCACATATGTTTTGCTGCTGCCTCAAATCTGCTGCCTAAGTAATCCTCGTCGACCCTTTAAACCATAATTGAGTGGCCAAATCGTATCTCACGCCTGCTT
This sequence comes from Necator americanus, assembly GCF_031761385.1. Lineage (NCBI taxonomy): Eukaryota > Metazoa > Nematoda > Chromadorea > Rhabditida > Ancylostomatidae > Necator > Necator americanus. The sequence goes on from NC_087374.1 coordinate 14,465,245, forward strand.
GAGTTTAATCAACCCTGTCCAAATCAGTTCTACAGACGTACCACCTGCCCTTCTCTCAGCTGGATAACACAGCGAGAAAATAATCCGTAGATCCGCAACAGTCAATTAGAATACGCAAATCGGTTTCTATGCAAATTGTTTGGAATATCTGGTGATGATGTTTAATGCAAATTGAATTAAATAAGACCTTTTAATAAATTAGCAAGAGCAAAATGATCAGAAAACCTCACCCGTTTGCCGTCCCAACATTTAAATATCAACTTTCGCGTGTATTTAAATCCATTATTGAGACGATGTAGAGATCTGACCGCGAATAGATAGCGTAGTAGCGGGGTTGTTCACGAATATGAGCATGATCAACTCCGATCTCCCATTTGTGATCCAGAAAAAGCGAAACAGTCTTGGTTGCACCGATGTCCTCAACCATGCAATTTTCTTACGAGTAGTTGACGGAAATCCGCATATGTCTGCGATTGTGTAGGTGGGACATTTTAAGCTGCTTATTTGAGTTATTTTACCGTACAGTACTAGTATTGTAGTACTAGTTCTACAATCGGATTGCGGATATTACAACAAGAAGGAGACACTGGTATGAATGAGTTTGGAGCTAACCAGAAATACCGCAAGGAATGGCTATGGGGCAGGAAGTTACGAAAAGTGTCGATCATTTATAACGTTCGTAGTTGTGAACTACAATCCTACTCCTATCTACTCGCAGTGAGATCCTAACCTTCCAATTTCGTTATACACTGCTTTAAAGGACTATGAAGGGAGACAATTGTTCCCAATTTTCTGTATCTGTGAATAAATGAGGGATGTCTTAGGCGATTGATCATGAATGAGCCTTCCGTTTTCTTTCTCTAGACAAAGTTTTAAAATTCACTATAAGACATTTGCGGACAGGTTCTTCTTGAAAACTAAGGAAATATTAGCAACCACGATGTTTTTGGCAGTCTTCGAAGGTATCGAAGTTGTTTCCATTCTTGCCACTTCCTCTATATGTAAACACTAAAGATCTGTTTTTCGTATTATCTCAGCATCACCTGTGATAGAAACTTCAGGACTAGTATTCTCATGAAACAAGTAAGCCTACAACTGTATATGTGAGTGCATATAATAGGGTATAAACGATAAGAGATACGGTGCAGTTACGTGAGCGGCAGCGTTCGAAGTGCTGCGGTAGAGCGTAGCGGTCAGGATCGTGGGAGGACCATTACTGACACCATTCTTGGCTCAAGTTTGCGATGTTCCCCTCTCGCTTCCAACCGCTTCGACAGCCCCGCTTCGAGCGCGGCTGCTTACGCAGCTGCACCAAGCTTCAGGTCTTTTGACCCCACCATACGTAATCACATTGTACCTCGTCTACGTTAGTATTGAAATCGCACTGTCTTTCATATGCAAGTCCAGTGAAATGGTAAGAAAATGGTAGAATCCCACCTGTTTTAGGGATGTATGTGATTTACTGATGTGCAAACTGCCTCTCCTAGTTCGTGAAACGAAAAGCTTGCTGAGAAGTCTTGGAATACTACTAAACTACTCAGCTGTTTTGGACCATTGGGAGTGCGGATAGTACCCTAGATATGTCACTGTGGTGATATAAAGCAAGCAAAAGCAACGAAAAGAATTCCGTCGTGAATACGTTGCTGATCTCGTCAATGTCAAATCAACGCTACGCTCTCAATCTCCCTACGCTTCATTGTCTTCCCATACATGCGCTGATCGGAGCCGATGCTCCGACCTCTTTTACTTTTGGACGATCGCCGAACGGCTCCTCATTTGCGCTTCACCCCCTTGAGCTAGACCCCTTCACCTCAAGGGGGTCCGTCTCCTTCCTTTCCCAACTAGGATCTGATCCAGACCTGTACTTATTAACTTCTTGCCAAACAACTCTTTCTGAAATAGGAGCTAGTGGGAAGTAAGCCATCAAAACAGTATTCAGGGAATTCCACTACAAACGCGTAGCCAATCCATGTAGTCTTTGCCTTGAACCCTTGGACTCGTGGCCATTTCTCAGTAACGTTTCTTTTCAAAGTTAACGCTCTTCACTTACACATGGACCCCTATGCAGTAGCTGCTCATTTTTTTTCTGTACAGTTACTTCTTCTAGAAGACATATTTACCTGTAGAACAACGCTGGGCACATTCCTGCCTCAATGGGCTCTTTACTTCTTGCAGCACGGTCCGCATTGGCTGGTGCAAAGAAGAACTTGCTTAAAGGACGACCTCGCACAGAAATAAAAGCTCACCATTGGCTAGGCACAAAAGAATAGTAAGAAGAATGAGGATTTTCAGTATGACGATGTTCGGATGGTGCTTTTATGCTTGACTGAAATGTATGGTTTTTTTTATTTTTGTTAAATATTTACCGTAATCATTTTGGATTAAAATCCCAGCAAAACCGTTATGCACTAATCCTCTGGATAAAAATTGCAAGAAACGAGGGTTAGTACCACGTTCTTAGTTTTTCATTGACATTAATATAATTAATAATGACATAAGTAGACGTAATATGGTCGCTACAATCTCTGCAAAGTGTGTAGTTATGGAACAAGAGTGGTTTCCAGGAATCAGAGCAACTCATTTTAAGGGTCCGATCTAGTTATCACCTACTTCTTTGCTCGAAACTATTGATCTTCTTTAGAAATGCAACAAAATACTTACTGTTCTTTTGCGAACCGCAGTTGGCAGGGGTGTAGCTCGTAAGTGTGGGTGTGATTTCGCTCACTTCCTCTACTGAGCCCCAAATAGGTGCCTGAAACGACTTTGGTTGCACAATTGTACCCAACGATACAACTTATTACGGTAACGACCCCAACCCGCAGATCGTTTGCGATGGTGCAGATGAGACAGCGCCTGCTGCTAATTTGAGTTATATTAGTTTGATTGTGGAGGTTAGATGACGATGGGATTGCTTGGGCTCTTCGTTCGCGTTCCAAGTTGCATCGTAAGGTGGAACGGTGTAACCACGCTTGTTTTTCAAGTCTTTTCTTGAGGTACTAAGCAGAATTGGGCGCGATCACGCTCATAATGATGGACTACACGGCTACCCCTATCTAATCGTGGAGAGATCTCAACAAATTTACTTTCGCGATATGCTGCATTTAAGACTAATGTGACCAAGTATCGCCACTTCTTCATTTCATCTGCGTTTCACTCGTAGTCATAGTCTTGATTGAAAATAGCATCGTGCACACATCATGATGACCATAAGCAAGCACAGTGTGTTCATTTTAACTGATGCAGAGATTTTTCGCTGACGAGTGAGCTAACGTTTGAAAGATTCTTTTCTAGAAACAGTTTTTGCTTGGAAGTCGGAATGGATTCATTCAGAGTGCATTTCTTGGACGGATTTGTAGGAGGAAAGGAAATGTAGTTAGCGGAATTTCATTTGTACTTACACAGTTTTTTCCTGAATATATTCGCCCTTCTGTGGTGTATGCGTGCTTTGTGTATGCACACATTCTTCACCGTTTAATATTCCTATTGAGTTTCTCAAACTCGACTTACTCAAACAACGAATGTCGGAGGTCTCCACAAATTTTATCTACAATTGACACGAAGAACTGACTAACAAACCAACAAACAAACGTACATATATGGTTGTTATTTCCTAGCGGAGTACTTAAAAAGAAGACTTTCAGGTCTTCAATAACCAAAGTACGTACCACTCCAGTGCCTTCAGGAACTACTCGAATGCTCTCAAGCTACACATCGTACGTCCTCGTTTGGTTGGTTTCCAAGAAATTTCCGGTAAACTGCTCAAGTTTTTTCTCCGTACGGAGTCCAGCTGCGCACAAATTGTGCGCGTTTCACAAGTGTACTCGAGTGTTGGAGAAGATTGGACGAAAAAACTGCGCCATATTGGACAGTGGTGGACATATGTGACGATAGAGGAAAAGAAGGATGATCAGGATGATGGGCGGAACGCTGGACGGGCATCCTTCCGGTATCCCTACCAAATCGCTCCGTTGCTAGCGCTTTGCCCGTCGCTGCTTCTCGGTGAAGTAATTGAGATGCTCCAAGCAATTCCTGTCTTCAGGCCACATTACTTAATGGAAATGGCATCGACCACTGGCCAGAGGACTCGATTTGGGCCAACTCTCGTGCGGCTTCCTCCAGTAGTCTGATGAAACTTGAGGTTACTAAGAAGTTCGGGATTTCTAGAAAATACGTTGTTGATCCTACCAATTAAATAGGGTTACTTGACTTTTACTACCTCACTGCTGCCATTTTAGGACTCATGTAGGATGAGAAAATACTGTTCCAAATTAGAAAACAGTCATTTTTTGTGTTCAATAATCTTTTTTCTACCAGACCGTAGAATGAAACGCAATGTTGAGATTTTTGCACTATTTACAATCGAGTTCATTGACATTGTTAGTTCGAAAAACTGTGCCGCCCCTTGCGTTCATCGTGTTTGCAATCACGCCACACACTTTTTTTAGTGTCTAAAGAGATGTTCACAATTTTGCTCCGTATTCATTGTGTCCATCCTTGTGCGTTCTCCGTTCTCATTCTCTTCGTCGTTGAATTCTCAATCCACGCAACTGTACAAAATTCTGACATTTAGGCATTTTCATTATTTCTCCAGAAACTATCACTTTGTCGGTCACTTTGCAATAGAAATATGTATTACGTGATATAACCATACTAATGGTAGTTATAAAAACAGTCTTCTGTCTGGAAATGAGTAAACTTTTCTTGCTTTGCAATGAATTTGTAGTCTTAATGAGCTTCTAAATGCTACGTCCATTCTACATTTTCCTTAATCCTACTTTCTCCGCTAGAGTTTTGTAGAGGATCTCAGGAATGAAGCGATGTGTAGAGAAAATGAGAAGAAGAAAAGAAAACAAAAAATAGAATTTTTACTGTAAAAATTTTCCAAGTCTTTATTAGATGAAAGAAATGACACATACAATTAACAGTAAACCGGAGGTTAATAGTAGGTTGGATATCTATGCACAGAAGTGAGTGGGGACTGTGCACACCAAATATCATCCAACGTCATTCTTCAATTTTTCTTCATAATCTCACTTACAATACTACTAGCTCTTCCTGCATTTATATCCATTCTATGCTTTTTTGTGGTGCGTTTTTCGAAATTTCCAAACCACGAAAACATTTACTTTACAAGTCTCAGCTAGATGTGGTACCTGGAAATTGCTCTTGTCCAGAACCACAATATCCGTGCTGAAAAAGCTCTCTTGGACCTTGCATTTGTATTCGATTAAGTAATTTGCAGTGAATTTCAACGTAAGTAGAATTTATTAGTATTTAAAGAAGAAATAATGCTGTTTGAAGTTCGATTTCTTTCAAAATGTTGGAAATTACATTTCCTCTGATATTGTAAAACCTCCAAGCGTTCGAATATTCGGTCATTCGATTGCCGTGAAGCTCTTACTGGAACATGCTGTGTAGATGTGTTAGGTGTGATGAGCTGTCAACAGCAGCGTATGACCCCGGCTCTCTTACCTCTAATAAGCACTTTCTCGCCTAAACGCTTCCTCTAATTGCGTGAGGCACCTAAGCTTGGCCTCCAGATCGATAACGATGTAACTTTCCGATCATGCTTCACGCGAAATTGCACAAGTTCGCCACTCCTAAAATATTCATAGAAAGACGGCACGTAATCATTACAAAAAACCTATTAATAAGTCTATCGTTGTCCTTTGCAGCTAGAGATTGCCCTTTCGTCTTGCAGTAGCGTCGTCTTCTATGACTCTGTAATCGAATTCGACGTAAAATTACACCAATTCATGCGCTGACATGCTCTACGTTGTTTTTCTTCACATAAAAGCTTTGTTGCTCCAAAAGTACATCATCTTTTTTCTTCGCGGTTTCAAATTCCGGCCGCATATCCTCAGGGGAAATTGCCGCAGTCCGCAGAGGAAAATTGACATGTTCGCAATTTCTTCGTGGCCATTGGAACTGTTTCGAATGTCCACTAGTTTTTCCGTTCCAAAATTTATTTGGTGGCAAAGGTGGCAGGCAGTCTGACCGATGAACTGCTTTGATTCCACCACTCCCGCATTTGCTCCGCCCATTTTTCCATCTCTGCTCCGCCCTTTCTTGGTGGATATCGTCAGTTTCATCGCTGGTGCTTATGGGACGTATTTTGGTAGTATATTAACTTGTTAATGATCTTTTCGAATAGGAAGCTGCTTGTTAAGTTATGGATTCCGAAGTGATAAGTTATAGATCGCAAGGAAACGAAAAATTTGAATCGTACGGAATAATCATCTATTTACTAAGTAGAAAAGTGGTAGTTTGAAGAAATTTCGGCCGTGTTGACGTGTTTATTTTCACACTGTGGCAATTCGTAATTCGCTATAACTGCTATGAAAATCGCATTAACGCTTCTAATGAATCCTTTATATTCTCGAATTTCAAAACTCCAAAATACCAGGGATTCGTAATAATTGTTTCTTCTTTTCTCATATTTCCTTAATTATTTCTCATCTCACTCATTCTCTACCATATTGTTAATGTTTTAATATCCGGGAAAGCAATTTTTCATTAGGATTTCGGATTGGAAGATAAGTTGCGTAAAGAAAAAGTCTAGGATAGGTATGGGGATTTGCACATGTTTGCTTACACCTTCGTCATTATGCACATCGTATTGAACAGATTCTGCCAATCATCTGTTTTTGAGGTCGTAATTAGCAAATATACATTTGAATATGTTACTGTGTGTTGATTTTTCGAATTGTTACATTTTTCCTTCTGTCTAACGTCTCTTAGTCCAATGTCACTTCTAAAAGTGGAGTGCTAGATGTCAGAAAAGTATTTTTTAGTAACCAGTTTTTTTAGTAACCAGCAGTTTTGTTTCTCAGTACTCTGCATTTTCTGTGCACTTCTGCCTCCTCACGATTCTTTATATTCGATTTTGGCTACGCTTCTCAGTGGTTCATCATTAACTCCTTTCCAATTTATTCTTCGTCTGTTATGTTGCACGTGCGTGATGCGTGTCGCAGGTAAAAACGGTTCTTTCCAGAATGTTGTTACGATTACTTTTGCAAATAATGGTGATGACGTCATGTTCCCTCACAGCCCCTGCGTCGGATCTGCCAAAGAAGAAATTTCCATCGGCAATAATTGTCGGTGTGAAGAAAGCTGGCACCAGAGCACTTCTTGAATTCCTGCGATTAAACCCGAATATTCGAGCACCGGGACCAGAAGTACATTTTTTCGACAAGAACTACCACAAAGGATTGGACTGGTATAGGTTCGTCAATTGTATTTTTCAGATATTGAGATTGTTGGGAATGAGAATTTTGGCGCTAGTGCAGTTTTCCCATGTGGTAGGTGCTTATCTGGCAGACTCACTGTCAAGGTCATAGCTCTGGGTGCAAAGTCTCACAATTTTGGATCAGTTGTCATGTTCGAAGAGGATTAGTCGTTCTTGTAGCTGCTAGTTATGAGATGCTTATCAAACTGATAGCATTACTGGCCCATTTGCCAATGGCGTAGCACTAATTGGTGGTGTTTATTACAGTAACTTTTGTAGGCTATATGTAGGCATTATCCGTATCCGTCCCGATGCAAAACGCTGCATTTTTGGAGCGCCTTCTGGAATGCTTTTCGATTTTGATGCTACTTAGAAAATATACTGTTTACTAAACGTTTTCTTAACATTTTTAGAAATTTTAAATACCAGATGAGGCTTTGACGGATGACAATCGCTGTAAGTAGTCTGCAAGCGGTTTGATTCAACCATCTGACGTACCCTCACTTCGTCCGCGAGATCAACATCAGTAGTTTCAGTGTTAAATTAGGACTGATAATGAGTTTTGCGAACCATAGATAGTGCCACGAACTACCGTACTACAAAGATACAGTAGTTTAATTCCTCTCTCTTGCGAAAGAGGTTGATGATCGGAGGAGCGGTTTTCTGTAGTTATTCTTAAATTTGGTCTTCATTGAGTTTAGTGATTGAAACCGACATACATGGAACCTTGTCTCAGAGTCTTCATACTTTTCCGGCGAACTTGTTTAGAGTCTCTTTTTTTTGAGGATTTTTACTCGCTCAAAGACATTCCGAAAATTTCAAATAATTTCCTGGTAGCTTTGCTGGATTTTATTTTCCTCAGATAATACAGTTGTTGTGGTTATTCGGAAACTAATCATATCTAAGAAGACATTTTTTTTTCTAAAGTGACGCTAGCGTGTGTGTTACATCCATCACCATTATAATGAGTAATATAAGGTTAATTTGTTAATAATTACCATCTCATTGATTCTCTTCTGGATATATGGAAGAAAAAACACTGGTGGGAACAACAAAAGGAGAATAAATAGAATTCGGGACCTTCTCGTGTACGTAGTTACGACCTTTCTTGTTACATCTCGGTCCTGGCTGCTTCTGCTTTCTCCAAAGGTTCAGTACACAATTTGCAGCGAACTGTGTAGTGACGACATATTGAGAAAATCTCAAGCACGTTACATTTTGCCGTGTAGTTTTCGTGGATTCCTTTGATTTTCTTTTTCCCAATTTTTTCTATTCGCAACTAAATGTGCTATCTAATCAGCATTGCAGTTCTTGATTGTGCCTATTTTGCTTCTCTGGCATTCTCCTTCCCTCCATAGGTACCTCATCGCAACCATCTTCTTCCCTTTAGCCGAGAGGAGTGCAAGGGATTTTCCACTCATTTCTTCGAACTCAATTAAATTTCGTTTTCTTCGGCTGATTTATTCACGACAATAAACGCAGCGTCGAGAGCGCTGTGATTACTCGAAGGCCTTGAATCAGCTAGGTAACGCTGGCATACCGATTGAGATTGATCGAGGTTTTCCTGGCTGAGCTAAAAGTGCTACTCTTGGTGATGGTGATTTTGTGGAAATAACCGACCGTTGACGCAAAAGTGGGCTTTTCTGGGCGGAGGCCAATGACTTCTTTATCTTGCAAGTGACCGTATGTTGATTCTCATGTCCCTGGAAGTCAGCTGAGCGCATGCATCTTTGAGGAGACCGAGAGTCATCTTAGTAGGTGCTGCCATGAGGGATAAATAACTATTAATAATTGAAGAATTTTCATCGTTGTGGACGACCATGAGAAAACTTGCTGGTGTTCCTCAAAGTGTCAGAGCTACATTCCTGATGCTTTGACAAGAAAAACAATGAACTGCTCTGAGTTCCTTCCCCACCTTTTTCACACGTGCCTACTACCTGGGTGGTCCACGACCTCGACATCCGTTCAAATCTGTCATCAAGCGCCACATTGTTCAGCAGTTTTTCTGCCGACGATCGTGAAGTGAATTTTCCTGCAATTAATTGGTTTCTGTAGACTGACAGGTGTGGAAGTGCGCCCTGGTAGACGGAGCGACGCCCTACCACATCGTCGGTCGAACAGAGGGAATCTAGGGGGAGTTTGAGGTTAGTTTGTCCCGAACGAAGTTCACACAAGGAAACAAAATTAGAAAAGTAAGTTCAATTGATCAGAACTGATACCAATGTTTCAGAGAAATTGTTGTCTTTAACAATAAATCACAAAAGCACGATTTTAGAGAATTCAAGCGGTTTTACGCATTGCCTTAACTACTTGTTTCTACGACTTTGTAGCACGTTGGGTCAGTGAGCATTGGATATCATTGTTTGTTTACTCATTTCCAATGATGTGGTCAACGTCCACAACATTTTTGGATCGTGTTTCGCCTGTGAGCCGCAGGTGCTGTGCCGTTCACCCACATGAGCAGGTGATGCTCACAAGTATGATCAAACATGCAGGTACATATAGTACACATCAGTAGCAAACATATATGTGGACCGGTAAGATTGAGGTCGTAAGGTTTATGAGGGTGGTCGAATTTCAAAATGTCTCCTGACATTTGGCGCGATGCCAACAAGTGCCGCAAATTGACCTTTTGCTTGGTGGAGCAATTTGTCAGCACATACGCACCAACTGCACCAACCGTTAATCTTCCACAATACCCGTACACAACGCTGTTAGGATAATTAGCTTTGAGGCAATATTAAAAAGCGGCCAGTGAGTAACAGCCAACGGACAACTGTCATTAATTGGAAGCAAAGAACGAGACATTCTTGGTTGTAGTTCTTCGGAAAATTCCATTGAAACAGCAAAATACAATATCAAAAGGCTAAGAATAGGCTGTAAATTAATTCAGTGCGACTATCTATTTAATGCAGAACCGCCCAAATTCAGGTCACCAACCCCGGGGCTCCTTTCACCGTGTCAGCCCATAGATGAGTTAGTGATGGTTTTACGAGCAGGTCGTTAGTGCGCTCGCGCACTGTAATGTCCTCAGCGCTCGTAAATCGCCTTGCGAACGCTTAGGAAGGAGGCAAAAGTATTGTGGACGCATTGAGATCCTAATCGGTATCTCATTAGAGCTCCGGAGGATTTGTGGCTTCGCCCTTGCTCGTTATTCGAGATGAGCGATTAGGTGTGGTTGTCATAAGCAGTCGGAGTTTGGGGATTTCTGCTCGAAGGCAAGGGAATTTGAATTTGAATTTTGATTTTCGATTTGAATCTTCATTTGAAAGGGCTCGTGTTGAACAGTCTCAGTATGACCTTCTAAGAAACTAGAATCTCCAAGATTCCCTACAAAAACCCTGTTTCCTCATCTCATTAGCATTCTCTCTATCTGGGTTTTTCTCATTACAGCCTTAATTGTCATCCGGAAATCAGATGATCTGCCCACGTGAATGGCAAAGAAACCCCGCTGAGCTGAGAAAAAAAGCCCCTCCGACAATATTATAATTACGTCATGGCGGCTTGTATTCCTCTCAGATTTCCCTCATTTAAGAACTAACAGATGGTGCTTGGAAGGGTGACAGGGAATATTGATCGCTAAGAACTGTTGGTCGACGTAACTGGGAAAAGAGACGCTTTTTCGGCCGAAGAGCCGAAAACGTCTCTTTGCCGGATAATCAAGCACAGAGTAAACAGCAATGATTAGCAGCTTAGCGGCAGAAGCGGTCCCATCGGCACTGATGCAAACCTCCTAGATATTAGTAGCATTTATCCAGAAGGATGTGAAGATTGAAGACTTCTTTCGATGTCGAAGACACGTTGGACAAATTTTCGGGTACCCCATCTATCCGTCTTGTCAAACTGTAGCTTCAAACATGACCTTGGAAATATATGTGTGATTACTTCAGAAATGATGATGGATTAATTATCTCCTGTAAAATTAACACGTAGAAAATTTGAACCATAGGTCATGATTGGTTCTGAGACATTGCGGTCAAATAAAATTTACCTAGAAATAATTTTAAAGAAAAGTTCTTCAAGAAAGTGCAGAAAATTTCTGCGAGTTTTAAAAGTCAGAATTCAAGCAAAACTTTTCTTACACTCATAACGGAAATGTACAACTAATATGTATGTATAATATTCTAAATGTGGTGTTAGATGTTAACTAGCGTGGAGATTGAAGAGATTATACGAAAAAAAGGGATCTAGTATGTACATATACTCTAGTACATATATGTTTAGTTACTCTAATTGATTGGTTTCAGTCTCGCTTTGAATAAATTGATTGTGGGATTTTGTTTACATGTAGTTCTGTTAAGCTCAGAAATTTTTCCGTTGGTAATGTGCTGAAATATTTACAAGTAAAAAAAACAAAAATATAAAAAATATAATAAAATATATCTATTATATATATATATATATATATATATTCCTATATCCAAGCCTTCAATTATCAGTTTTCAAGCAAGCAGCATACATTAAAACTGATATCGTATAACATTTTTCCAGAGAACATTCACTAATGCCGGAGTAGAGAGTAGAGGTTAAGTCGGAAGAAGCTTGGAGCTTCATCCCTGCATATCGCATGATCAGAGAAGAGATTATTTGTGGATATTTAACAATAATGCGTGAGAAAATGCCTAGTTTTTTTTGACCACCCTGCGTTTTGAAATCTCGTAGAATAGAAAATAATGGTTCCAAGAAAATCTTACGAAAACTCAGACCTACGCCTGAAGAAGTGGCCGCTTTGAAGGTTCTTATGCTCATGAGTGAGTTTTTTTTTCCAAAATAAACGTACATTACACCGGATTTTTGAATTTCACTATTTGCACGTATGTAGTAATTCCGAGGAAAGTTTCTACATTGTTTGCATTATTCATACGTATTCTTCCTTTTTAAAGATTTATATGAGGATGAAGAGGACGAGAAAGGGTGTGGAAAAGACACAGGGAGCTTTTTTCGTAGAATATCATTCGAAGCAAAGGTTTTTTGTAGGTGATTCCTATCTGTCAATCACAAAATCAAGCGACTTCATTATGGATTCCATTGATAGACTACAAGGATCCTGTGCTCACCTTTATGTTTTCTTGTGGTAGTACTACGATATATTTGCTCTGAAGATTATTAGTCGAGCGGCTAAGGGCTTTGAGTAAAAGGAAAACATATCAGCAGGGGGGTAGATTACCAGTAGTTGGTAAACACCCATGCGTAACTTCAACGCATCTGGGTAAACATGTTAGAGGTCAGAGCCTCTGAAGTTGTCGAAGATATCCTTCTCAGAGTTTCTGTGTTATGTAATCAACATGTTTTGCTGACTCTTCCCATCCTCATTTTTTGATGGACTCTCATTTCTTGAATTTAACTTCTTTTCACTGGATGAGATATTTAGACAAGTCTTCCTGCACATGTTCAGGAACGCGGAAAAAAAACTTGCTTAAAAACTTTGCGCATACAAAACGTCTGCAAAAGAGGACTGAGGTTGGCCCAAAGTGCCTACATTAGATGAGTTTGGACCCTCATGACAAAATTTCCTCTCTCAAGCTCTGTAATCTGTTGTAATACAATTATATAAAATGCATTTCTATAGCCATTGTGTTACTAAAACGATAAACACTCTCTCCAGCGTTGAAAATCCGCTTGTATGGATTTTTTTAGTTTGAGTAATAATTAGATAAGTGTCGCGTAACTTCTTTTTGTTCAGTCTGGTCTAGAACTCCGCAAGTGGCCTAAAAATTGTTTTTTCTAGAACATGTCTGTTTATGAAGAAGTTAATTTGGTTTTACAATGTAATAATGGACTGCCTTATGTTCATGACATAATGATAATGCACACTTTCGGTTAGTAGCCGGACGACCACAGACGGCTCGTTGCAGTTCCCATAATATGATTGAGTCCGTATAATTACGGCTGTGTTTGGCTGTTGTTGTTCCTAGCCATACAACCAGGCTGTGGTGTTTATTAGATCAGTACGGATTCGTGTTCCAGTCGATTAGTTGTGCGAAGATGTGGGAAGCACGGCAGCTGGAGTTCTCGGATTGTAGTCCTTAGGGTCGGTGATTCCAGTAAAATTGAAGTAAATGTGAATTTTGAAGGAACATACGACGGTGATGAGAAGGGGAACTTTTTGGAAGAGACCTATATGTCCGTAGTACGGCTGTGTTCACTTGAGGTTTTACAAATATGGTTATGAAAACTTTAGTTTCCACATATGCACCACTACTCTTTGAATGACGTCATGTTACCGCTTACCGTACTAAGATGCTCTTCAAAAGCTGTTGTATTCGTAGCAGTTGTCGAGTAGCCGACAAATTGTTTCGTGTACCACCTGCGCGCGACACAGCAGACACTCGTCGGTCGGCTTCCCTTTACATTCACGTTTTTATGACGCGCCAAGGTGCTAGCTTAGCTACAAAAGCTCTCACATAACGAGCATCAGGTGTCACTGAGTTCATCGAAGACATCTCGATGAGTTTTCGATAAATGAGGATGAGTCCACACAGTCAGCTACCAGCTCTGTATCATTTTTTTAAAGTGTTTGGTCATAAAAAAACGTGATGCAATGTATGACCACTCTGGAATCTGAAACAACATCTTCTGATTCGGCTATTCATATTCACAGAAGAAAGGCACATTGGCGCGTTTATAAACGTTTATAAATAGTTTTGAAGCAAATTTTCGGCCCCTAATAATAACGTTTGGTCACTGCGTTGAAGGAAAAACGACCCCTACCCGATAATGGGATAAATTATTACGTCAATAACGGAATAAGCGGTCACGTGACTCCTCAAAATGTTATAGTTGACCTTCTTTCTCTCAACCATATTAAATATTTCCAGTTCAGAGAGTTTTGAAGCTAAAAGTTCCCAGGTTCTTGAGTTTCATGAATTGAGAGCACCTGCTTCGTTGAATTGTAGATTCACTGTAGAACCTTTACTGTAGATGTTTTTGCTTTTGGTAATAAAGCTGATGAAAAAAAGAATTTTGTTGTCGAGTTCGAAAGAAAAAAGTAACTCTTTGAAAGTCAAAGGAAAAAAAACAACTGGCTGTGGATATACTTTGTTATTTGATTTTTTTCCAATGTCATTTTCCAAATATTTCTATGTTTCGTAAATTGTAATTGTAAAATTCAATACCTACAACTAGATTGCCGTAGGCTTACCCCCTTCTCTTTACCTCTTCACCACAGCGCAATCATGCACCCCCTTATCACGAGGAGGAAAAGAGGGATTGGAGAAATAAAACAACTTCCATTTAAAAAAAAAGTTTATTAGAGTTTATCAGCTCTAGCTGAGATAATGGTGGTTTAATTAGGCTTTTTCTAGGGTATAATTACTCGTTGATGGACTATAACTCGAAATGACCACTACTTCATAACTTCCTTGGAAATTACTGAAGGGGAAATGAGTTAGAGGTAAATGACACTGGAGGAGATCTTTTCCTCCTTGCTAGGTGGCAACTGTGAAGAGCTGCTTGTTTAGAAGTCATTTTAGGTGCTCTAAACAATTTGTTTCGTTTGTCATAAATTTCATTTTGTTTCTTTCATACAACCTATAAATAATACTTATCTTATCAAAGTGCTTTCAAATCCGCTATCAAGTCGGGAAGCACATTTTAATCACAAAACAAATTCTTAACGTGAAACCCCTTAAATAGTGTTTAGTATTTACTTAGTAGCTACGCACAAGTATACTGTATTCGTGAGTGTCGGTTCATCAAGAAACTGAGCGATGATGTCTGGTCTGGCGGCCTCGTGATGAGTTTACGTCATCGTCGCCTTCAGATAGCGGCACACAGACGGGCGAAAGGCCGTTGTGTGAATGCCGCGGGTATCAACACACGTGGTCCGAAGAAGAGACTGGCTCTTTCTCTTACGCTAACAAGGGATACGGTGACCATATGGGGCAATATGCTCCAGGATAACATGAACGAAACAAATGCTTGTCCATAAAAGTGGAAGTGTAATGCGAGGATTATGGTAATTCGAAATTGCTTTAGAGGAAAAATTGGTTGCGTTCGCACCTGTATTTCTTATTTTTAAACCATTATTTTATAGCAAATAAAGATAGATGTAACTAATATCTGTCAGAATTTCTCATCCTTTTTCTCCACTCATTTTTCACCTCAACGAAGCGCGTACCAATCCAAGGAGATAATTGGGTCATGGATACCAGCTGTTGCCAAGCACTTTAATACAACATCATTAACATTGGTAGTTGAAGCAAATGCAATCAAAAGATTTGTTGCTCGGTTTTAAACAGAAAACTATGCATTGCGAATAAAATTGAGCTCTCTACAACGCTTATACTTACTTCCTTCCATGATATTCCTTTTAAATTATGATCATGTATCACTTACCTGCTTATCACAAGGATCGTGGGAGATAATTGGACTGTCACATTCATTATAGCGCATGGAATTTTCAATAGCTGCCGTGCAGTGTTATACTACTAGTATTCATAATGATAAACAAGGAAAAAACTGTTTCCTCAAACTATTATTCTTATGTTCTAGTGATTGAATCAGCTTTTAAACAAGCACAACATTTTTAAACTAACAAAGTCTCTTTCTGTGTCACGACTATTTATGTTTATGGCGTTTTTATTTTACCATAAACTAGTACTTTTCGTCCTCTAACACCAAATATCAATCAGCATTAATGTTTCAGAGAGAAAATGCCGTTAACCACCCGAAATCAGCTGACAATCGAGAAAAGTCCAGCTTACTTTCATAGTAAAACTGCAGCCGAACGAATTAGAGCACTGAATCCGACTATGAAAATCGTCATAGTGGTACGAGATCCAGTGATGCGAGCGATATCAGGTGATCATTAGTTGTTGTGTCAGCTCACAGGCTAGGCTACCATCCCGAACTACTGTATTCTCTTTGTCAGACTATACGCAAGCCTCTTCAAAGAGGAGAACACTGGGAATGATGCCAACGTTCGAGGACATGGCTGTGGGGGACTGCGCTCCATGGTTGAAGACAAACTGTTCCTCCAAAGTGGGCGGAGTTAATGTGGGATGGGGAGCGATTCGCATAGGAGTTTACCACAAACATATGAAAAGATGGCTGGACAACTTTCCATTGGAGCAGATCCACATTGTTGATGGAGAACGTCTTGTTGCACAACCAGCCCTGGAAGTCAGCAGAACGGAACGATTTCTTGGACTCGTGCCAGGTAGGCGACTTCGATCCTCTTGTGCATTTCCATCCCAGGAACCGATAATTTCAGTAGTGAAGCCGGAAAACTTTGGTGTCGATCCGATTAAGAAGTTTCCTTGCGTTCGCCGTCCGGATGCCACCCTGCATTGCTTAGGAAAAACTAAAGGAAGAAAGCATCCGGCCGTTCGATCGGAGGTCTTACGACGACTCTATCGATTCTTCGAGCCAGAGAATCGGAAGTTCTTCCAGCAGATTAATCGTTCGTTCGCCTGGTAGCCGCTCAGCTACCGTACCCACCTCGTCGAATGATTCTAGTCGTTTAGTTGCCTTCGTAGTTGATCTATTACGAGTACTCTGCTGCCCGGTAAGAAACAACACAGATTTTTTAAACTGCCCATCTGCTTACATTTGGCTGTGCCCCCACTATTTAGTTAAGTAATTGCATACTCTGTCCATTTGTTGCCCGAATTTCGACCTGCGTTTCCAGGATTTGTTTGTCGATCTGCTACCTGATGAAACATGAGTCATTGATACTTTTCAAGGTGACCTATTCCAGGCCTCCGTTACTTCCAGTTACACCTCTGTAAACGACCCTATTTCTCTACGCTTTTTAGTTTTTAGTCACGATCAGTTGATTGATTTTCCGGGTATTCTGTTCTGTGATGAATTTTCTTTGCTATACATTTTGCAAATAAATTTCATATATGTCAAATTTTTTTAGTATAAATAATTATCATGACGTAAAGGTACATTTACACCTTCACCTGGTCCAGGTGCAATTTCTCAATAGTGCTCACGACATCCGTACAAAAATCCTCATCAGATAAGAAAAATCAGAATCAGAAAAATCCCTCATGTTGTGCTTAGGGTGGCGATTAATTTATTATAATGAAAACTGAAATCTCACGGTTGCTAAGGTTATGCTTCATTTGTTACATTGGTAGCAATAAAATCAATCGATCAACCAGAAATGTAGTATCTGCACTTTTAAGCCGCAGCTGCATAACATATGGAGATGCTCAATGATATGTACAACTTTGCGCTCATTACCTGGAAAGGTTAAAAAGCTGCAAAAAAAGGACGTAATCGCTCATGAATTTGCCTAGCCACGCCCACTTTGATACAAAGCGAAGTAGCGGAGAGATCAAGGACCGGTGCTTGCGATTGGAATGACCACAAATGTGTATATCAATCGATAATTCTGGATAAATCTGAGCTTTTGTGGTATGAGGACAAATAGGTTGTTGCGGAGTTTCAACTCATCGTTGCTTGGAAGAAAAAGGCTATAGTCACTTTGCGGCGCTTCAGATCGTCTAACAAATTATCGATTGATACCGTGACATCTTGTTGATCCCTAAATACATCAACCATTCAGCAAAGCGCATCTATCCACACATCAAGCAAAAAAAAACTATCGATAGCAATCAATAAATCAATAAATGGCGGTTTCATGTGGGAATTGCACTGCATGGAGATGCTCTGGACTACTTTCATAGACTCGAGCACGATCAGGATCAAAGAAGACGTCTTCTACGACGTAATTTTCATAACGTGACCGCGATGATGGCGTATAGCTGCCGCGCTGCGAAATCGGTTGAGGTGCGAGCATGTCGGGCGTGTACGAGGTATGCGGTGACCGAGGCGATATGTACGGTGTAGGTGTTCTTGACGGTCTTCGTAAATGTTCTGTAGCTAAAAAGTGAAGCTTTCCGTTTACTATGCACCACTGCAGGTCTAAAAGGGTGCGAAGTTGTGTGAGAATGTCTTGGATAAAGGGAACTAAGCAAACACAAGCATTTCCTGTACTTACATTGTGCTCTGTGTCGACGTACGCTACTACTTCTTTTCACCGAGTCACAACGCCGGGTACTATTGCCTTTGGGACGAAATGAACCTCCTGGAAAGCAAGCTGTTGGGCGGAGTCGTTGCGGAAAGTTACTTCAGAGATTCCTACCGCCAGACCAGAATTTCGAAAACTCCTTAACATTTCTGTTTGTGTTTCGTTGCGAGAGTTGGCGGCGAACAGTGGGTGCTGTAGGCGGAGCTGAAAAGACTAGCTTAGCAGAATGCATCTGCAGCGTTACGTGAGCTTTTACGACTGAAGTGATACCACTGTGACAGGTACGAATGCTTCTACGTGCTCCACTGAATTTCGCAGCTTTATTTGTGGATTGAGTGGCACCCATACACTGGAAGCTGCAAGATGAACCGATAAAAATAAACAAAATTGCAAAATTTACCATTCGGCAAAGATAAGTGGAGTGTGGAGTGAGTACTAAGGAAATGATTGATTCAAAACGACTTTGTTCTGGATGGTGATCTTAGATCGACTAATCTAAGATGTCCATTGAGGGACCTACTTGAGAAATAAATGGAAGTTCCAACTGTTTAAAAGTTAACATAAGCAAAAAATATGACTCCAATCATTTTTATTTTTATTTTTCTGATTTCTACACGACTCTTTCTACTGTGGTTGATTTGCGAACTGTTTTAATTTTCAATCAATTTTAAATTTTGCAAACCAAATTTTTGCAAATTTTGCAAATTGCAAACCCTGCTACTCGCCCTCAATGAAGAAACGAATACTGTGAGCAGTCATCGCTACAACAAATGAAATGAACTCCAGTAAAGAGTCATCGGCGAATAGATGAAGTCAGCACAAGCCAGCCTTCCGCCAGCTTGCGCTCTAACCGGATGAGATCTATGAAATTACTTTTTCGTGAAGAAATGTTGATTATTTGGCGTTTGCGGTCACCGTCATGAGGTTTTCTTTACTATGAGGTTATACTAGAAACATGTGGTTTCTATAAAAGGATAAGATACAGGACGGTCAGGAAACAAGAAATAAGAAACGAATTAAATAACGTTGACAAAAACAACAAAGCTCAACGCTCAGATCAGAAGATGATTACATAATGCAATTATAACAATACAGGCGCTTATAACACCAGCACATAATACAAACAAAACATAACGAGAAAGAGAGAGGAAGAGAAAGAGGTTGGCAGAAAGAAATCAGAATATAACTTCATTAAATTGAGTCAAGTAGCCACAGTAATTCTTAGCGTGCAAGCGCATTTTCCTCCTTTTTCCTTTGTAATTTGGTTCATTTTTGTTCCAGATCATTAAATGTGGACATCAGTCGATGTGCGATGATGAGGTCTAACTAATTTATATTGAGCACTGGAAGTTCAAATAAATAAAAAGTTTTAAATAAAAATATCTCATTATCACTTCACTTTTTCTCATTTTGTTCGCATCAATTGTCATACATCTTCAACGCGCAGTTACCTCTGAGTCTGGACCACTAATTTCTAGAATTCAGAAGCAAAAGGTTTTCAGGAATGGTATAAACTAGATAGATATCATCTCAACATTGCGAACTGACTGATGTCCATATGTAATGATTAACGTAATGATAATGTAGAGCAGAATTAACTAAGCTACAGAGAAAAGCGAAAAAAACATGAGTCCGGTTTTTTCGTTCTTCCGCAAAATGTTAAAGTGGTTACAGTAGCAGTAGGAACTATAAGGGCACTACAAGTAAGAAATCAGACACGAAGAACCGCTAAGATTTAGGCGAAGATTGGGGAAAGGAGGTATGGGTCGACAAAAGGATTAACGATAGAGTGCACAGCGTCGGTCAATTCTCTCGAGATGAGCCTACGCGTTCGACTTCATTTCAGAATCGTTCGAGGTTTATGAATGTGTGCGCAGCACTACAACGACATGTGGAGAGACTCGATGTGCAAGCCATTCTTTCTACCTTCCTGCTCAAGTCTGGCACGATTTTGTCGACTCAGGAAGGGTGTAGAGCTTGATTGTCAAGAAGGTGGTTTCGGACAGTTGTTCGCACTGTTATGCTTCGGTGAGAGAGATCAGAAGAAACCTAATAAGAGAAAAACGGGGAGGCGGGGAGAGAGCGTGGAAGAGGAGGTGGAGTAGGAGTGGAAGACAAAATCGGGACCCACAATTTACTCAGAAATTTGAAGATTGGTTTAATTGTTCACAATATTGCGGGTTTATGCGAGAAAAAAAACAATTACATCCACTCGTTTCCTGCTAACTTTTTCAACCATTAATACATCTCCTCTTTTTCTAGGTTAGATTAAATTAAAAGACATAACTGCTAAGTTCAAACTTAAACAGAACCTCAGAGACAACGGTGAGTGCTTTGATAAAAATGAGTTCTGGAAAAAGAGAGTATTTGTCGATGACTTTGAATGTAATGAACAAAAACCCTCCTTGTGATTTTTCTAAAAAAAATTTATTTCCTGTTTTTTTCCTATAAAAACGGATTTCCTCGGGTACTGCGGATACGCTGAGAAAAGCTAATATTTCACTGTGGTTACGAGAAGTTTTAAAAGAACATGATGCGGCTGGACAAGATCTACTTACACATGATGTGTAGGAGTAATAATCTTCGTGGCTTTCATGGAAAAAAGCAAGAGTTTGATGGTTGAATGGGTTTGGATTGTCTTCTCGATCAACGAACTTTCTACTACGAACGGATCTCGAACATACAGCAACAACGATACATTAAATGTCAATCCAGGTCTCCCTTCTTGATTCCTACTTTTGGCTCCAACGGTTATTCGCAACGCTTGAGTGACTGTCATTGAAGTAATCTACTAAAACGGCTTGGAGAATAGGTGGGCGTAGAGGTTTCCCCACAAACAACAGCTGTTTTCGACAAAAAGCGCTCCGAACAGGGAGTCGAATGCATTAGATGCTCCGAAGGTCGACCGCTCGATCAATATCTACTAAAACTGTGGGAACACAGATTAGACGTGTTTGCCAAACGTAAACGATCTCCTCGAAATATGAAAATTTCTCAATTTGTCTTCCAGCGAAACAAATTCCAAGTGCAGGAAATGGGAAATAAAAAACGAAGATAGGATACTGAGATCGCCTTCATAAAAAAAGAAGAAGAGGGTCCCGCTAGTGAGCCTAACACTGATATGTGACATTAAAATATGGATATTTTTTTTATTAAATATAAAACATTGTGAAATTTGGCACAAGCCTATGGAAAATAGTTTAGGAAATATTTCTGAAACTGTTCGAGATTCAAGGTGACAATTTTCTCTTCAAGTTGCTGGGATGAGGGATAAAAAACTTTTTAAAAGAAATTTTTTGAGTAGAAGTAAGGAATAGAGTGTCTGATGTAATCAATCTCCAGAATCTTTTGAGGTTTCCAAACGCGTGTCTAGCTTGTGAAATGACTAGCGGGATTAGGACAATGTGTCAAATCAGTCTTTTTGTGCTCCAAGAGAAGTCTGGTACCAGACCCAGAGGGAGACCTCAGAGGGTTGGACTCCCTAACTTACGGAGTTTCAAACCATCGATCGATCCTGCGAACCACTTACCGACTGCGCTACACATACTCTTTTTCAAAGTGGACATATATAAAGAATTAAAAAGTGTTCCTGGAATGCTCACGATCTATTCGAAAAAGAATTTCCTACTGTGTACAAGGACAGCATACTAATGAGCTTTAGATTTTGTCGATTCTTGTTTTCTTAGATCATTAATGCGTATTCTCAAGTGGGCAAAACGGGCATTTTCAACGCCATTTGTTTTTTGCATTTGATCGAGATGATAGAGCTGCAGAAGCAGAGAATGCTGACGTTTATGGAGAAGGAGAAATGGTTGAAAATAACGCTCGCTGTTCGTCTTTGAGCTTCGGAATTGAGAATTTTCACCTGGAAAGCAAACTACCCCCCGGGTCGACTCAATTCTCGCGGGTGATGGTGAAATTGATTAACAACATACTCTTCGCTCGTGCACTTTCCATCATTTTCAACAATTTCCCCCATCGACCAGTAGTCTCTCGATGCTAACTATTGATATTTTCTCCATGTTTTTATTTGTTTCTTTTCCTCTTGCTTCTCTTCATGTAAGAACACAAACTTACAAGCAGCTTCAATGGCCTTACCAGCTCGATTAATCGCAAAAAAGGAAGCTTTTGTCATCTTTACAAGCACTTTAATGACATGAAAAGAAGAACAAAAACCGATGAAAGATAAATGATAAAGGATGCAGTTTCTGGCGTTAATCCATCCGCTTGGGATGCGCACCCACGTTTACTACAATTCGGAATCGTTTGAGGTTCACGAACGTATTACTGGCCCACACAATGACTTGCGATGGCTAGCCGATGTGTCAAGTCAGTGTTTTTTTATCCTCCCAGACAAGTCTGGTACCAATTTACCGACCCCAGGGGATGAAAGGCTTGATGAGCACTAGGGCGGATTCGAACCTCGCATAGGAAGCGGAACCTCTAACCGCTACACTACACCCGCCCTGACAAAAAATCTATATAAGTAAGAAAAATCAGAACAGGGAGTCTTCGTACAGTCGAAAATTCCTGTCGAATAATTTCCAAATTCTAGGAATGGTTTTTGTTGGTGCGCGCTTTTTTCGATTAAAAGCGCTCACAACATACTCCCCAATTCAGCACACATCCGTGGTTTTAAAGATGCACTTCCACTCCCATGATTGAGCAAATTTTCGAATAAACAGTATTTGCGTGTTTTGTGTGCTTTCACATCTTGTTTCTCTTCTAAAAAAACTTCTGACTTATCTGAAAAAGCTAAAGTTCAAAGCTAAAGTTCACTGTGGATTTTTTTCGAGCACTTCTGCAGGAAATAATTTTAACATTTGGAACGCAAGAAAGCAGAAAAAAGGCCATAAGTGCTGCTTAACTATTTGGAACGAACTCGTAGAACCAAAAAAAAAACAAATTCCAAACCAAAAAAAAAACAAATCTACTGTGCAAAGAACGACAGCACGTACATAGATCGGAGCAGAGCAAAGCTATACGCAGTGCTTTCCATCGTTTATCTTGCACTGTTGCTTACCACTACTGTTGTTTACACGAACTTGTTCGGAAATGTATTATTAGTGGGTGTTCAGTATTTTCAAGTGACACTCCAGCGCTTTTGAAATAATGAAAACAGCCGTTGTAATAAATAAGTGAAAAACCCGCATAAATAAAATAGTTTCATGCCGTAGATCGTTTTCTCAGTGCTGATTGTCCCGCGCTGCCCTCAATACTAGCCTCGGGATTAGAAAGAAAGCAAATCGTCTAACGTTCGCGAGTTGGAGGAGTTTTGAGATCATTTCGACTGCGTACTCATTCTATTCCACGGATCTCCCTCACTAGAGGGATCACAGCCGGTTAGTCGCGAGGCTACGTGGCGCGTCCCCGGGTGGCGGATAGGAGGCTAATCGCGGACCAAAAGCGAACTTGTGCTTGCCCAGAGACGCAGGTGGATTCAGGGTATGGACTTCCTGTTTCTGCAGAGCCAGGACTGACTCATGACATCCTTATATTCCGCACGTCGGTCCGGCCAAAAGCCTGCAATCAAGTGACTGGAAGGTGCAAGGGAGGCGGTTTGAAGTCGCCTCCAACAAATAAGCTCCACATGTCCACTCCGGGAGAACGAAAGTTCTCCCAGAAACTCATGGGACTAGAGGCTTGCAACCTGCCCATGGGTTTTAAAATTTTTATGCAAAACACAATAATAGAAAAGAGTCTCCTGATTCCGGAGGAAAGCCTGGTACGGTAGCGCCAGGTAGGACGGGGCTGCAGGAGTCATGTAGGCTACCGAAACGGAAAAGGACTAGGATGGCGATCTGTACTTATAACGCACGTACGCTTGCATCGGAAGCGACCATCGAAGATATGATGATGCAAGCCAAGAAGATCAAGAACGACGTCATCGGACTGACCGAGACGAGACTACGTCACCCTCTCAACGCCGTATATAAAACTGGAGAACTGTTCTTAGGAACATGCGACAGTAGAGGTGTTGGTGGAGTTGGCGTCCTCGTCAACACGAGTATGGCAAAGAACATCGACTCTTTCGAACAACTTACGACCCGAATCGGACGTCTGCGGATGAGAAGATGTGGTCCAACACCAGCTTTGACTATCTTCGTCGCTTACGCTCCAACATCAAGCTACGATGAAGAAGAAGTCGAAGCTTTCTTTATGGACCTGGAGAAGTTTTACCGAGAAGATCATGCCTTCTACAAGGTCATAATTGGCGATTTCAACGCCAAAGTTGGCCCAAGAAGAACGCCGGAGGAACTTCACATCGGGACCCACGGCCTACAATGGAACGACCAGGGGGAGAAGCTCTCCGAGTTCATCATGACGACTAAGACCATCCATGGGAACTCGCAATTTAAAAAGCCCTCCTCTCTACGCTGGACGTGGGAGTCACCCGGTGGAGGGTACCGTAATGAAATAGACCACATCATTGTCAATAAAAGGTTCTGCCTGACGGACGTCGCTGTTGTACCAAAGCTCAATACGGGATCGGACCATCGCCTCCTCCGAGGAAGATTTTCCTTCACAAGGAGAGCAGAGAAAGCCGCCAAGTTCAGAGGGAGAAATCCCAGGACTATCATCAACTGGGATCTCTTCGCTACGCTAGCCGGCTTTTGGGAAGATTCCGCAATGGACAACATCGACGAGGAATATGACCGGCTCGTTGAACACCTTCACGACTGCGCGAAGAAGGCTGAGATTTTTAAAACCACCAAGAGACGCCTGTCTCTTGAAACTCTTGAGCTGATACGCCAGCGTGGAGCAGCACGAGCCGCAGAGAACCAAGAACTCACGTCCGAGCTCGCAAGGCTTTGCAGAGAGGCGATAAAGGAAGACCTTAAAGAGAGAAGAGCAGAAGTGCTGGCTGAAGCTGCAGAGGCGGAGAAAAGCATCCGCTATGCCCGTCGAGACTTTGCCAGTCGCACAGACGAGGATGACTGCTCTCCGGAACCCGAAGGGAACAGAAGGGGGATGGAGAAAATCATCTACGACTTCTACTCCGATCTCTTCGGCAGCTATGTCCACTTGCCTCCTCACCATCTGAGGAAAGACGGACTTGTCATTCCAGAGGTTCTCCCGTCCGAAATACGACATGCTATCGTGTCAGTAAGAAATCGTACGGCAGCCGGTCCCGACAGAATAAGACCAAAACAACTGAAGAACCTTCCGCCACTACTCATCAACACCCTGGCGAGGCTCTTTACACGTTACCTGTCGGAATGCAAGGTTCCTAAACAGTGGAAGACCAGCAAGACCGTTTTGTTGTATAAAAAGGAAGATCCACATGAAATCCGCAACTATCGTCCAATCTGCTTACTGTTCGTCATCTACAAGCTCTTTTCAAGAGTGATCCTTAATAGGAGTCTTGGATGAGGACAGTCATGCGAGCAAGCAGGGTTTCGAAAAGGATTCAGCACGATTGACCACATTCACACTGTTTCGAAACTCATCGGGGTATCACGAGAGTACAAGATGCCGCTCTGTCTCACCTTCATCGATTTAAAGAAGGCCATCGACTCAGTTGAGACGGAAGGGGTCGTGGAAGCCTTGGACAACCAAGGCGTCCCTACTCAGTACATAAAGGTACTTCGAGAGTTGTACAGTAACTTCACGACCGGAATTGCGCCATTCTACAAGAATATCATCATTAACGTGAAGAGGGGGGTCCGACAGGGTGAAACAATCTCACCCAAAATATTCACAGTCACCCTCGAAAACGCAATGCGAAAGTGGGAATGAGACGACATGGGAGTGAAAGTTGATGGTCGGCAGCTACACCATTTGCGCTTTGCTGATGACATCGTATTGATAACACGTAGCATCAGCCAAGCGGAACGAATGCTGACCGAATTCGACGAAACATGTGGATGCATCGGTCTTCAGCTGAATCTGGACAAGATGTTCATGCGGAACGGATGGGTTTCGGATGCCCCATTCACGCTCAACGGAACGAACATATCCAAATGCACCAGCTACGTTTATCTGGATCGGGAATTGAACATGAAGAACATCCTGACCTCTGAGCTGAGCAGGAGGAAACGAGCTTGGGGAGCGTATAAGAGCATCGAGGATGTAGTGAAGAAGACCAGGAACACCCGGCTCCGTGCTCACCTCTTCAACACCACCGTACTTCCTGCTTTGACCTATGCTTCGGAAACCTGGGCATTTCGCAAGCAGGAAGAAAACGTGAGCGTCATTGAACGCGCAATTGAGAGAGTGATGCTAGGAGTATCCCGTTTCACGCAAGTGAGGGACGGGATTCGAAGTTCTCTCCTACGTCAACGATCGAAGATTAGAGACGCCG
This sequence comes from Necator americanus, assembly GCF_031761385.1. Taxonomy (NCBI): domain Eukaryota; kingdom Metazoa; phylum Nematoda; class Chromadorea; order Rhabditida; family Ancylostomatidae; genus Necator; species Necator americanus. Next base: position 14,491,762 of record NC_087374.1, read on the forward strand.
CCGCGTTTGCCAAGGAAAGTAAAATAAGGTGGGCCGGACACGTGATGCGCTTTAATGACAACCGTTGGACCAGAGCCGTGAGCGACTGGGTTCCCCGCGATATTAAGCGCACTACAGGAACACCGCCGACCCAATGGTCAGGTTTCTTCACGAAGTGCTTCAAAGAAAAATATGATGCTCTTCGTGTCCCACGCGAAAGGAGGGACCACTGGGCTACTCTGGCATACGAGCGGGACAAATGGAAGAATTACTGGCGCCCGCTCGACCAGTTCGAAGATCAACGGGAGTCAAGGTGATCAAGGTGACTCATTCTATTATGAGTAACGAAGAATGACTATATGAGAATGCTGCCTTCAAAATCATATTTTTATTTTTTCAAAAGTTCCCAATTTAATTTAATTTCAATTTCAATTCCAAAAACTAGAAATAAATTGCGACACATTGATGAAAAATGTGTTCCGAAGTGCATAGCTGGACCTGATGACCCCCGGCGGTCCCGAAACGAAGTAACACAAAGAAGAGAGAATTGTTTCAAGGGGAACATCAACTTTATAATGAAAAACTCAACGAGTTATGAGTCTATGTAGGTTATCTAAGTAATTTGATTAATTGCAAATGTCAAAGTGAGAGGATCTGCGAGAAAGGAGGGAGGAGGTCCACCAAACGCTAAAGAGTCCCTAGCTACGATGCAGAAATCAAGATGAAAATCAACGATCAGCGTTAGTATTAAATGAAAATCAAAAAGCAAAGTTCAGGTGAGGAAATGCTTAAAAAAACACTACGCAATGGAGCTTCAGCGCAGATTACCAAAATCTTTTCGATGCTTACGATTTGCTTATTTACTTATTCGTTTGAAAACAGCCATAGGCGTTTCAGAAACGAGAAGAAGAAAGAACACAGCAACAAGAAGAGAGTCAAAATTTCGAATAAACTTTATACAGCAAAGTTGGCCTTTTCTAGCAAATTCGTACGGTGTGTTGAGAGGTCATTCCCCTAGCTACGAAAGTTGAGAAATCCTCATGCGAGATCCTTTTCCGAGTCCAGAACGCCGGAGTAAAATAAAAAGTAGCAGAGTTTGGATTATGGCTGCTATCGCAGTGCAGATTAGCCTTAGAGCTGTCACGATCTGATATGTCTCTGGTAAATAGAACTTCATGCTCATAGACTAAGGAAGCCAAAATCTTAGTAGGAAAATTGAAATCGCCTGAGTGTTTTCCAAATATCTGTTTGAGCTGAACTTCGATTTCGAAAGGATATTAACGTTATTCGTTTGATATCAATGAAAGCATTCGAGAAATACAAGGATCCCGACTCGATGGACTCTTTTGAAAAGTGAACAAATTCTCCGTAAACTGTCGCGCAAGATTTGAATCAAGTAAAGGAATTGAGTAGGGTGAGGAAAGAGAAGCAATCCCCGGATCCTACATTTTCTTCCAAAGGATACGTGTGTTAACATTGTTTCATTGGATCGTAGGAGCGAAATCATAGGACAAGGAGATCTGCCAAAATAAGATTGAATCAAAACGCTGAGAAATCCAAACCAAAAATAGAGTTGTACTTTTCGAAGCGTTGAAACTCAAAATTATCAAGTTGGTTATTTAGGATTATTGATGCTCACAAAGAAACCACCGAAATTTTCACTGACTTATGCACTGGTATCGAGCTTTAGCAGTGCGCTGATGCGCTAACCAGTTCATATGACAAGAAATTTTCTGTATATTTCAGTTCTTAGCAGTTTTTGCAGGTTTGAAGAAAATGAGAATGATTTTTTTTCTCGCTGTAATCAATGGATAAAAAATATGTTCTACGCACAACAACCAGCCTTTGATATGATCATCGCTCCAGCTGCGTACACGACAGCGTGATCGTCGACAGAATCCGCTACCTCCTTGTACCACTACTTATTAACTAGTTATAACAACCACAAATTAGTGTCTTTCTCTCGAACAACTTTTGTTTTGTAGTCAAACGAAGAAACTGAATTGGATTAAAAAATGAGAAATTTCCCCATAGTTATCCACCGACATATCCGTAAACCTGCCCCAATTCAAAAGAAAAAGAACTCTTAAACATCCGTTCAGTTTTAGGAACTAAGTAACAGCAGTCGTCGCGATGTTGTCCATCATTCAACGTACATAAAGGGTGTAACTACTCGCTCTGTGCTGTTATAATTCAGAATCTGAACGACTATATTTTAAATAATATTTTTCATTTTAAAGGCATCATCCCACGAATCTGAGGTGGTGCAGATTTCAGGTAGAGTATTCGTATACGGGATGGGAGACTACGGAGAGGGAGGTGATTCTGTCCATTTCTTCCTAATTGCCGTAGAAAACTGCCCGGAAGATGCGGCGCCGCACAAGACTGGCGCGCTCCAATCGAACCTCTTGTACAAAATGGTGCGCCAAAACGAATGAAGCCGTATCTTCCGGGCCGTTTTTTACGGCAATTAGGAGGAAATGGACGGAATCACCCCTCTCTCCGTAGTCTCCCATCCTGTATACGAATACTCCACCTGAAATCTGCACCACCTCAGATTCGTGGGGTGATGCCTTTAAGTAACTAATACATTAGTTAAATGTAATTTGAAGCTCAGTCAGAGTTAAAGGCAGGATACCACAAAATGGACGTATTGCGATCTCTGCGGGACAATGTGGAGATCGTAGATTACGAGTAAGAGAGTAGCCACTCTTAATTCCCTCTCCCTCTCTGAAGAAACGACAGAGTTGTTTTCTACGGCGCAACAGTTGCGTAGATTCCAGTCTACTCATCGCATACTCCTATCTACTCGTGAAAAGATCCCAATACCGTCAAGTTTGGGATACACTGAACTTAACGTGAAGTGTAAAACTGAAGAAGTACAAGGAGTGAGCACACGTTGAACCTCAACGCATCAGAACAAATCGGTAATTGTACAGGATGGACTAGATTTTTTCAGTTCGATTAGGTGCACAGAAGCAGCAATTCTCTTCCCGAGACAAAATTCACCTGGATATTCAGGAATTTTTGTTGCTAATAGTAACTAAAAAATATCAGGCGCCGAGAAAAATTGGGGGTATTTTTTTGGGACTTATACGCTTTATCCAGCCGTCAAATGGGTGGCTGTTGGCTAATGTTTTTGTGAAACAAATTTATCACTTCGTTGTAGGAAGCAAAATGTAGACAAGATGTTATTCGCAATCTAGTAACAACAACATAGCTTTTTCGCTTTAAGATCCACCATGTCAAAAACATTGCACAGACAACGGAAGTAATTGGATATCCATAAAAGCATATACCAATTCGATTCCTGTAATATGCACGATTTCGTCAAAGGAAAAAAAAAACACAACAGCTGATTTATCACACTAATCCGTTAACATGATAAATTCATTTCACTAAACAAACAAGACATGAGGCAAGATGACACTGCGACACCCACAAACCCTAACACGCACTTTTTTAGCACTCCGAGAAGCTCAACAAACAAGTTTACACTCTTGCGAAAGAAATATCAAGAGGATTTACGAAAAATCGAAGTTAATTAACAAGTAAAGAAGAGCCCCAGACGACGCTTTTCATAGGCTTAGCAACCAAGGATGAACGAGCTGACGATGTATGTGCATCAGCCATCATCGGGTATAGACGGTTAGGAAAAAGGGCGCGTACTCGATTAGCAAAATTCGATTTCCTGCTATCACGTTATTTTTGGAACGGCATAGGCGATTTTCTGACTGCTGAATATGCTACTCTGATTGAACCTCATCGGTGGGTACTGGATTAATATTGGGGATATTGAGAAAAATTAAATACTGAGGATGTTTGGAAAGAATGTCAGGGAAAAATAAGATAGTAATTTGGAATTCGGACAAAAAATCACCGAAAGAATCACTAGTAATCGATTCAGCGGTACTCTTCTGTTACCAAACATCATATTACTAAAACTGGGCAAAGTACATGTACATGGGAACAACGAGAAACTTATATCTAGATTTTGACGGGAACTTATTCTCATCCGGATTCCAGTGAGCTTCCACAAGAGAGTTTAAGTAAACAGTAACTCAGGATCCATTTCTGCCTTGAATAGTGATTCAGAAGAACTTTTTCTCCATATAAAAAGGTTAGAACGTATGAAAAGAAGCCCAAGGACATTTTAAAAACTAAGGAGGTAACCACTTGGAAACTGAAATACAAGCGATGGTACGGATCGCGCTTATTGAGTGAAGAACACACGGTCACAGGACGAGTTAGTAGTGAAATTGCAAGACTTCATGGTTCAAGTGAATTGTGTTGGGAAATTTGTGAAAAGTACCAAAAATGGCAAAAGAAAATCAGGTTTCCAGGCTAGGAAACGGTTGAAGCGCAGCACTATTTCTGATAAATCCTTTCCTGAGCAGCTGAACTCGACTTTCCGCACCCCTATTTCTCCCCCATAAAGGATAAAGGATAAAGTGTGTCTGGGGTTAATCAATCCGCTTGGGATGCGCCTCCAGGTTCACTTCAATTCAGAATCGTTTGAGGTTTACGAACGTGTATCTGGCCTATACAATGACTTGCGGTGGCTAGCCGATGTGTCAAGTCAGTGCTTTTATCCTCCCAGACGAGTCTGGTACCAATTTATCGACCCCCAAAGGGGTGAAAGGCTTGGTGAGCACTAGTGCGGATTCGAACCTTGCGGAGGAAGCGGAACCTCTAACCGCTACACTACACCTGCCCCTTCTCCTCCATAATGGATATGCTCAATATCAGAACTGTGGTTGTCAACTAAAAGAGTACTTTTCCGAAAGCAAAATTGATAACAATGCTTCTAATGCACGTCCAGAACATTACATTGAAAAGTGTCGAGAGTATTCTATTTTGATATTTTTACATCCTTCAGTTTTTCCAATGAAAACCACTTTTCTAAAGTTATGTGACAGTAGTCAAAGACGATCTGATGAATTACTGAGAGAAAAGAGGTTACTTTTTGTTGTGCTTGTCGGTTTTTTTGTGACAAGTGCAAAAGAAAAAGAAAAATCAATTCTAAAGACCACCAAGGCCGATGTGAGGTCTCTATGGGAAAGCATAGAGTTCGGATTGTGGATTAAGAGGATGAGGGTGGTTCTGCTCAGTTCCCTCCTAATCGTTCTCAAAAAACTGCGCGGAGACAGCCCTAGCTCCTACAAGGTACGATAGGACACGCCGCGTCCACGAGCAGACGGTCGAGAATCAATGAAGTCTCCTCAGCAGCCCATTCAAAACCAATGATTGCGCTGAGAGAACTAGAGAGTGTACAAGGGAGATTCTAACAAATTTTACGGGAAATAAGGCGGTTAAACCACGTTTGGTATCACGGTACCTTCTGCTAAGTGAAACAAAAAATAAAACAAAAGAGAATCGAAAGAAATGAATCGATATCAGACTCCAGCTGCTGCTGAGGACAGCACAACATAGCCAACGCACTTTAAAAAAACATTCTTGGCACTGATTCTAATTATTGTCACTTTTTGGCTACGACGGTTTTGAAACTCCTCAATAATACTTAGTGGTGTATAAAAAATTGATGGAAATGTCTGTTTGAAGAAATTCTTGAGAAGACGCTAGGTGAGTTACACGAGTTCCTCGAAGAAACACCAAGAATGCCCCTCAAGTAGTAGATATTTTTGGGTCAATTTTCTTGCGTTAATGCAGAACTGTTTGTTATAGAACGTAGCTTACAAATTACAGAAAGTCAAAGCATTCATTGCAGTAATCTCAGAAAAGCTGAGGTTCTTTTAATATGGTCTAGGAGTTTTGGTCAGAAGTTGAGTATCAGAAAATTCGATTGCGGCTATTGTCTATGGGAAAAAATGGCGCTACTCACTCGTATGTATTGCGCCTCAACGAAGTTCATTTTCTGTTTCTGACAAAAACAAATGAATTTTGCTGCGCGGGATGGTACATTTACATTTGTGTTTTTTTACATCATGGTACATTTGGAGAGGAAGCCCGTGAGAAAAAGAGGAATAGAAATTGTAGAAGTTAACCTTAATTATTTCTTTTTTCGAGAAGGTTAGTCGAGATAGTGATCGGGGGTGATCCAAATGCTTCCGGTCACGGAGTGGCAATGAATGGTGGACAAAGTATCCATTAGAGAACAGTCACTGCGGGCGGGGTTTGTTATGGACCAAAGATTGACGAATATCCAGGAGAAGGTGCATAACCACATATGCGATGCATGAAACAAGAAACCTACCGATCCTTTCTTTCTAACCTTTGGCGCCGTCGCCCGCTGGCTTTTTTATTCGACATTGAAGTAGACAGAACTTCAATAATAAAAAGGATTTTTTCACTCGGAAGAAAGTGTAAACAGTGTAAACGACACTTGGAACTGCAAGTTTTTCTTTATAATTCGTTAGTATTTTTGGATGTAGATTATTTCCTTTATAGACTACATACCTTCTTCACCTCAAAAATTGGTTTGTAAATCTAAAAATGTGTTAGGATAATTGGAAATCTGCTAATAATCCATTCGAACACCCACATCATAACGACCGTCACCATGATACAATAATATAAGCACAGTGTTCCGTCTTTGACCTCTTTTTAACAATATTCACAAAAATCAATCCATTTTTTAATGGTGCCTCATCTTACCTTTTAAACTTGCCTCCACTGTCATCGACTACTTCCTTCCTGTCTGAAAATAATTGGGGCTACTATGTATAATTGGGGTTAGGATTGTGGATGAATGGAGGTGAAGCAAAGAAGGAATGGAAGGTCCATTTTAAATGCTCTCTAGAACTGATTAAGAAGACTTGAATGAAACGAAGTATAGAGATATTCATTAAGCGATTTCTTAAAATGAACGTATCTGGAAGTTTATTTCGAAGAATATAGAGAACTGGACAAGGGACAAATCCAAACATCACATTTTGTAGGCCCAATTTTTCACAAGTCCTTTTCACAAGTGTAACAGTAGAGCTTAAAAATAGCAAGAACGCGAAAATTGTTCCTCCAACTCCAAGAAATTCACGAACTTCCCCAGCATTGTACACAGCTTCCTACATGTCAGAGATTAGAGAGGAAAGCTTTGGCAACGTAAGCTTCTGGAAACTTCAATTTCAAATACTTGAGTAATATAAAGCCTGTACTTCAATATTAATAGTGCACCAAACTTGAATTATTGAAATTTGATCTCTCAGTGTGAGAAAACTCTGAGGAATTTCTGCTCGCCAAGAACAGTCCAAAATGCAGACCAACAGCAAAAACATGTCTAGGAGTTTCACTTTTCCAGATAAAGGTTATTTTTAATGCACATTTCTAGCCCTGTGAAATATTTTATTGACATCACAATGGGTTGATAGCTCAGACCCGCACCACCACGGCAAAAATATTGTTAGATTTGGCGGTCCTCGCCATTCCCGAGGCATATCAAATAACTTCAGCGGAGACATGACGTTGGGATGATGATGAGTGAGAGAAGAGGACTTGAAACGTCTTGAGGAATGAGAAATTGGACCGAGGCCAACGACCCTCGCCGAAATTCAAATACTCTCACACATCGGCCAGGAATGTGTGAAAATTGTGGCAGAGTAAACACATTTTCCCGACACATATCATGCAGGATTCTGCTTCTACACAAATTTGCTCTGTAATCAATTCCATCAACGAAAAAGAATAGAAATTGAAGCACGGGAAAGGACTCTGATAAAAATTCCTTGTGAACACGCGGTGCAATCGGCTAGAGACAATGCCTAAGACAAATTAGCTTTAATGGCTTTTACCAGCTCCTGGAGGGAACGAAAAAAGGACAAATCACAAGCGCGTCACATGCTCGACAGGACAGGAGGCACGGATCTTTAAATGGCAGTCTCCCTTCAAAGCATGCGGATTGACAAGCTTCCAAGTGTTATGATCCAAGCCACATACTATGTGCTCAAGTCGAAGAGTCCCCAGAGAGGAGTATTAACGCCAGCTTAGGAGCCACGCCTGTGTGAAGTGCTTCGATGAAACGGATGGTCTCTGGGTTCCGAGTCACATGTGTTTACATTAGCAGAAATGAAGCCCAAGTCAGTCGTATTCGGTTGAAATAACGTGAATAGCAGAGAGTTTTCTCTCCCGTTTGATTTTTCTCAACAGTCGTCATTCTCGTCGGATGTAGGATCACTTAAACATTCTAGAAATTGAAAATTAACCCACGTATAATGTTTAAACTTTGAAACAGGCTCTATTGACAAACAGTATCAGAGATGTGAGTTTTGCTTCACATATTCCATCCAAAAAATATATAATAGAATCCTAGATTCAAAATTTTTAAAAGAGTTTGAGAGGTTAGAGAAGTTTTGCCGAAAGACGAAATAAGGTGAAAGATGCAAAAATATTACGTAATATTCGACAAGTTTTAAGGATTTCTTATTTATAAATATAATAAATAATAAAATAATATAAATAGGATTTATAAATAAGATGAACGTAAGGGGTGGCAAGGATCGAGACTTGGATCTTGGAATTTTCGCCAATTTTGATGGCTTCAGTCAGAATTCTACATAATGGATATCGGTCCTTTCAAAAATATAGGAAGGTCAATCAAGCCAAAACATGGTTGTGTCCGCCTGCGCCATCTAAGAAGACGAGTCTACAGTACTTCTCTCCATAACTCTTACACTTCTATCCACTCACACGTCAACAAATCACATGATTGCACCATTATGCGGGCTGCAGTGAACTCGCCCTTTCTGTAAATTTGACGTCTTAGTAAAGTCAAACACAGCTGGAGGCGTTCTGTAAGATACGGATGCATGCCGCTCTGAACACACTGCATCTCACTGAAATCCACAATAATCCATGTGAGGATAAAATTTTTTTCGATCCATACTATTGACGGTGTCATGGGGATAGCAAATATGAGACACTCATGAGAAATACTTCTGAGTAAAAGAGCTGATGGATCAGTACGCGAGAATTCGAATGAAATAAAAATATAGACCACAGAAAGAGTAGTACCGGTAATAAAATTTCAGGTGTTGCTTTGATAAAGCTCACTTTGCAGAGAACATTCTTACTTTTAGCGGCCATATCGTTCTTGATCGATTACGGTGACCTTGCTGGTTAAGTAGTAGTCTTGAGTAAGATCAGTCACACTCTATCAACAATTTCTTATCATTCTATATCATTTCTTTGTGAAAAACGGATTGAAAGCGAAAATTTCCAAGTGGACTATTTTAAGCAGTAAACGTCGTGCAAGAAATGAGCAGAAAAAGCAGAGCATGATCCATGAGGAAGAATACGTAAGAGGTCGTAAGAGAAATGATCGTAAACGAGTGAGCAGTGGAGCGGTAGGTGAATGGAACATCGCATGATAATAATGACAAAATATTAAATAAATCAGCTAGATGCGTTACAAAATATTACATTAAACTAAGAAATATTTTTAATTAAATACACTGCAAATATTATACTACAAAGTACATAGACATCGTGGAACTGAACAAAAAAGGATGAGATGCATAAATCAACTAGAGTCAACAACGTGTTGACAATATGACAATTGACTCCCGGCTGAGGGAAGTTTTTGCAAAAGAGATGGAAATTTGGAACAACTTCCAAAAAAAAAGAATCCAATTTTACGCAGTTCGCAACAGTTTAAAAGTAAATTTAACGATATTTAGTGACCAAAAAACTTCAGATTCTGTGCACACTGTTAGGTCTGGGAGATCGCGAAAAACTTCTTCGTAGGAGGACTAAAAGAAAAAGTTCAGGTAGCTTTTATGAGAAGAAGGTTTGCGCTAAAAAACTTTTGCATTCGCTGTTTTTTTACCTCCTGCCTTTTTTTGGAATTTTAATGGGACCGAGATCGGAAAAAATGCACTTTTTACATCTTTGTCTCATCAAAAATTTGGAAAAACGGCAAGGGCCTGGAGAACGTTTGATGAAGCATGTGATAGAGAAAATCTCTAAGTTACTCCTAGTTATTGAATTTTGTTCAAAATCACTCTCTTTTTGGCGCGTGATTTTGGAATTGGGATTTTGGTGATTTTTTTCCATTAAGAAAATGGGACGGCGTTTTAAAAAATCACCCAAATATTCGGATGGAGGGTCTAGAAAAACCCCTATTTTCAGAATTTCTCCATTCCGTACCGTCTGGTTCTCTCAAAATTTAGAGGGGAAAATTCCAAAAAAAAAAAGTCGGAAAATTTCAAATTTCGTCCCTTCAAAATTCCAAAAAGAATAGGAAGTAGAAAAAAAAACAGCGATATGACTGACTTTTAGCGCAAACCTTTTTCTCCTAGCAGCTGCCTAAACTTTTTCTTTTAGTCCTCTTCTGATGAAGTTTTTCGCTATCTCCCAGACCTAACAGTGTGCGCAGAATCTGAGCTTTTTTGGTCATCAAATTTTGTTCAATTTACTTTTAAACTGTTGCAAACTGTGTAAAATCAAACTTTCATTTTTTAGAACTTATTCCAAATTTCCATCTCTTTTGCAAAAACTTGCCTCAGCCGGGAGTCAAACCTGAGTGCATAGAGAATGGTCGGTTTTCAATTGGCCATGGTACCGTACTCGAATGTGACAATGTGTCCTCAGCGCCACAGGCGTCAGACTGCCCGCAGAGTTCACAGGCGCGCGGGAGGCGCCGCTCGCGCGTGCCTGCAGTTGATGGTTACTGAGCGCACTGTTGTTGGTAGTCAATAACTGCCAAACAGCAGGAGGGGGAGGGGGTCGTATTAGAGAGGATCGTGTCCCTTCACAAGCCTTGATCCTGCCAAAGTGCAACCTAAATAGGGTAAACATCAGGAGGGAGCGTGGAATCCTTGTTAAAGGTATCACCCCACGAATTTGAAGTGGTACTGATTTCAGGTGGAGTATTCGTACACGGGATCGTAGATTATGGGGAGGAGGATGATTCCGTCCATTTCTCCCTAATTACCGTAAAAAAACGGCCCGAAAAATACGGCTTCTAGCGTTCCGGCGCACTATTTTCTACAACGAGTTCGATTGGAGTGCGCCAGCCTTGTGCTCGCGCCGCATCTTCCAGACCGTTTTTTTACGGCAATTAGGAAGAAATGGACGGAATGACCCTCCTCTTCATAATCTACTATCCCGTATAAGAATACTCCATCTGAAAGCTGTACCTCCTCAGATTCATGGGGTGATGCCCTTAACTACTCCACGTTTCGTTAAGTTTAAATGTCGGACCTTGCCGAATTGCCTTACTCAGATCGCTCGGCGTCGATAGGCAGTTCATGTGAGACGCTAAAAGGTGACGAATGGATGGACTCTGCACGAATTCTTGCTATGGATGGAACCCAGCGACTTCAGAGAGGTCACAGCTTCACGCAAATAGCAACAAAAAGAAGACAAGTTGTGTTCGATTAGCAGGAACGAAAAGATGAGAAGTTGGTGGACCTCACTGACAAAAAATGGCAACAAATAAATCTGTAGCACGACGAGAAAAACATGATGTAGAAGAGTGGCTGCAGAACGTAATTTTTAATCATTTTTTGTTCGTGGCGATATCATCTCCTTGATTCATCAACAATTATATCAAATCACAATGAACGTGTACAATGAACAATGACTAAATTTTTAACAAACCTTCACTTTTAATTTAGAGTTCAACAATAAAAATCAGCTGCACAAAACTGCGATCGAAACACTTGCTAACTAAAACTAAGATTAAAAGAGTTAAAAAGACACGTGAACGCGTGGGCTAAAGAATAAGTCAGGGAAAAATCTTTCCAAAAATGAGGCAGGTGAAGCATAAAACGAGCTTTTGAGTTGTTTGAGATTACTGCGAGAAACGATGATTTTATTACTAGAAATCCAAAATCAAGGTTAGGGAATCGCTCTGAAGAAAAGAAAGTGAAAGATTTTGTCAAGCAAAGAGTCACTGCTGAAGGAATATCTCATATTCTAGAAATATGAGTTTGTGATGTTCAGCATGAATGACGTTGAGGCGAGAAATTGAATTGGATGCAAAAAAAGAAACAGGGAAACAAGATTTCTCCAGGAACATTTCGAGTTCATTCTCCGAAAATTACATTCCACCTCCAAAATCATTCTGAGACATTTTGCCAAAATCCGATAGGAGAGCCAATCTGGAAGACTGCCATTTTCAATGGTGCCTGGAGAAAGGGACTGATGATTTTTCCAAACGGAGTAAAGTAACAGCTTTCCCAAAAATGGTAATTCTCGCACGTTATTGAATAGGTCTGTCGGAGATTTGTCTATAAAGTGTGTTGAGTTCATAATGCAGGTTTTGAGATCATAGCTATGACGATTGGTAGTGAAAGAAGGTTGGTGAAATACCCTTGGAATGAAAACACCAGAGAAAGAAAACCTAGCAAAGCCAATTTATCACCAACCAAGAAGGAAGGAGCAGAACTGCTAAAGAAGATAGCATTTGATGTGCTGAGAGAAGAAAAAACAGACCATATAAGCAGGAAAAAACCGAGAAACATCTCCTAAGAGCAACTACTGCCCTGTTTTCCTCCAGTCCAAAACAATTATCGTACAGCTTGTCTCGCTGATGTGGAGCGCGCATAGAATATGTGATGCAAAACGTAATCGTCCAAGAAAACTCGTTTCCACAAGGAATTTCCAGAGAACTCTAAAGAATTTTCCAATCTTCTGCTCGCTTTCCATATGCGGCTTACACGGTCTTTATGCAATCGGAAAATAATTTGTTATTGAGAATGCATAGTATTGTACAGGTTTGAAGCGATATGACATCCATTTGTGAATGACACGGCGAAAGTTCTGCAGCGACGGCAGCAACGAATTCATGGTCACTGCAAGCTAATTTACTGAATTGATAAGTACGGGAAGCACATAAGGCAAGCCAGGTAAAAAAATAGTGAGCGTTGGATCTTAAGAGCGCAAAGATTCCGCGAAAAATGGAAAACTGATGGGGAAAATGGAAAAGTTTGAGGTTACAGCTACGAGTCTGGATGAATATTTCAAAAGCTCAATTTAGAAGCAAATTGAGCAATAACACCTTGATCACCTTAACTCCCTTTGATCTTCGAAGTGGTCGAGCGTGCGCTAGTAATTCTTCCATTCGTCCCGATCGCGTGCCACATTCGCCCAGTGGTTCCTCTTTTTGCGTGGGACACGAAAAGCATCGTATTTTTCTTTGAAGGACTTTGTGAAAAAATCTGACCTTCGGGTCGGCGGCCTTCCTGTAGCGCGGTTAACATCGCGGAAACCCAGTCGCTCTCGGCTCTGCTCCAAAGGTTTCCGCTGAAGCGCATCACGTGTCCGGCCCACTTTATCTTACTTTTCTTGACAAACGCAGCGGCGTCTGTAATCTTTGATCGCTGACGTAGGAGAGATCCTCAAATCTCGTCCCTCACTTTCGCGAAGCAAGACACTCCTACCATCACTCTCTCAACTGCACGTTCAATGACGCTCACATCGTTTTCTTCCTGCTTGCCAAATGCCCGGCTTTGCGAATCATAGGTCAGAGCAGGAAGTACGGTGTTGCTCTTATACGCTCCCCAAGCTCGTTTCCTCCTGCTCAGCTCAGAGGTCAGGATGTTCTTCATGTTCAATTCCCGATCCAGATAAACGTAGTTGGTGCATTTGGATATGTTCGTTCCGTTCAGCGTGAATGGGGCATCCGAGACCCATCCGTTCCGCATGAACATCGTCTTGTCCAGATTCAGCTGAAGACCGATGCATCCACATGTTTCGTCGAATTCGGTCAGCATTCGTTCCGCTTGGCTGATGCTACGTGTTATCAATACGATGTCATCAGCAAAGCGCAAATGGTGTAGCTGCCGACCATCAACCTTCACTCCCATATCGTCTCATTCCCACTTTCGCATTGCGTTTTCGAGGGTGACTGTGAATATTTTGGGTGAGATTGTTTCACCCTGTCGGACCCCCCTCTTCACGTCAATGATGGTATTCTTGTAGAATGGCGCAATTCCGGTCGTGAAGTTACTGTACAACTCTCGAAGTACCTTTATGTACTGAGTAGGGACGCCTTGGTTGTCCAAGGCTTCTACGACCGCTTCCGTCTCAACTGAATCAAAGGCCTTCTTCAAGTCGATGAAGGTGAGACAGAGCGGCATCTTGTACTCTCGTGATACCTCGATGTGTTTTGAAACAGTGTGAATGTGGTCAGTCGTGCTGAATCCTTTTCAAAACCCTGCTTGCTCCCATGGCTGTCCCTCATCCAAGACTTTTTCAATCCTATCAAGGATCACTTTTGAAAAGAGCTTGTAGATGACGAACAGTAAGCAGATTGGGCGATAGTTGCGGATGTCATGTGGATCTTCCTTTTTATACAACAACACGGTCTTGCTGGTCTTCCACTGTTTAGGAACCTTGCATTCCGACAGATAACGTGTAAAGAGCCTCGCCAGGGTGTTGATGAGTACTGGCGGAAGGTTCTTCAGTTGTTTTGGTCTTATTCTGTCGGGACCGGGTGCCGTACGATTTCTTACCGACATGTTAGCATGTGATATTTCGCACGAGATAACCTCTGGAATGACATGTCCGTTTTCACTCAGATGGTGAGGAGGCAAGCGGACATGGCTGTCGAAGAGACCAGAGTAGAAGTCGCAGATGATTTTCTCCAACCTTCTTCTCGATGGTTGTTCCCTTCGGGTTCCGGAGAGCAGTCATCCTCGTCTTGCGACTGGCGAAGTCTCGACGGGCATAGCGGATGCTTTTTCCCGCCACTGTAGCTTCAGCCAGCACTTCTGCTCTTCTCTCTTTAAGCTCTTCCTTCATCGCCTCTCTGCAAGGCCTTGCGAACTTGGACGTTAGTTCTTGGTTCTTTCTTCTTCCCTGCGGCTCTTGCTGCTCCATGCTGGCGTATCAGCTAAAGAATTTCAAGAAACAGGCGTCTGTTGGTGGTTTTAAAACTTTCAGGCTTCTTCGTGTAGTCGCGAAGGTGTTCAACGAGCCGCTCGTATTCCTCGTCGATGTTGTCCATTGCGGAATCTTCTCAAAAGCAGGCTGGCGTGGCGAAGAGATCCCAGTTGATGGTAGTTGTCGGAGTTCTTTCTCAGAACTTGACGGCTTTCTCTGCTCTCCTCGTGAAGGAAAATCTTCCTCGGAAGAAGCGATGGTCCAATCCCGTATGGAACTTTGGTACAACAGCGACGTCCGTCGGACAGAAACTTTTATTGACGTAGGTGTGGTCTATATCACTACGGTACCCTCTACCGGGCGACTCCCACGTCCAACGTAGAGAAGAGGGCTTCTGGAATTGCGAGTTTCAATGTATGATTTTAGTCGTCATGATGAACTCGAAGAGCCTCACCCTCTGTTCATTTCAATGTAGGCCGATGTAAAATTTCTCAGGCGTCTTCTTTGGCCTAATTTTGGCGTTGAAATCGCCAATTATGACCTTGTAGAGGGCATGGTCTTCTCAGATGAACTTCTCCAGGTCCATATAGAAAGCTTCGACTTCTTCTTCGTAGCTTGATGTTGGAGTGTAAGCAACAAAGATAGTCAAAGCTGGTGTTAGACCACATTTTCTCATCCGCAGACGTCCGATTCGGATCGCAAGTTGTTCGAATTCGCTATTCTTTAGGCCTATATACCCGTGTTGACGAGAACGCCAACTCCACCAATCCCCTTTCTGTCGCATGTTCCTGAGAACAGTTCTCCAGTTTAATATACGGCGTTGAGATGGTAATGTCGTATCACCTCGGTCAGTCTGATGAATTCGTAGTCAATCTTCTTGGCTTGCATCATCAGATCTTCGATGGCGGCTTCCGATGCAAGCGTATGTGCTTTATAAGTATATCGTCATCCTAGTCCTTTTCCATATCGGTAGCCTATATGACTCCTGTAACCCCGACTTTCCTGGCGCTACGGTACCAAGCTTTCGTCCGGAATCAGGAGACTCTTTTCTATTACTGTGACATGCGTAAGATTTTAAAAACCGTGGGCAAGTTGCAAGCCTCTAGTTCCATGAGCTTTTGGAAGAACGTTGCGTTCTCCCGGAGAGGACATGTAGAGCTTATTTGTTAAAGCGACTCCAAACCGCTTCTCTTGCACCTCCCAGCCACTTGATTGCAGGTTTTTGGCCGGACAGACGTGCGAGATACGACTATATCATGAGTCAGTCCTGGCTCAGCAGAAACGGGGAGTCCATCTCCTGAATTTACCCTCATCTCTGGGCAAATACAAGGTCGCTTTTGGTTCGCGATCAGCCCCCTATCCGCCACCCGGGGATGCGCCATGTAGCTTCGCGACTAACCGGCTGTGATCCCTCTAGTGAGGGAGATCCTTGGTGAGCAATAACGTTTTCTAAATATTCGATCGAGCAGATCTTTTCGGTAGACCACGCATGAATATACTATTTTCATTCACGCATTTTCCTGCAAAATGCTCTCATAGCGCGAATAGAGCGGATCACAACTGTAATAGTGAAGTGAATAACCTACAACTCTGCTGTCATGATCGCGCAATACGAGATTTTAAAAAAATCAATGGGTTCCTGTAAGCATAACAATGCATGTAAGGGAATCGTGAAAAGTTTCTCTCCGCGGTGCAGAAAGAAGGAAAGATTGCGAAGATAGGAACAGACAGATGCGAGCTATACCAGCTGCAATGTTCTCAGGCTCCTCCCATTCCAAACAAATTTGTTGAAGACTGAGAAACTTTAGTAGTTTATATATGACATAAAAAGGCAAAAAAAAAACGTGAAAAAAGAAGGATATCATGAGGAAAGGCAACTGAGGCGCTCACTAGTCCTTTTCGAGGGGAGAGAACTTTAGTTGCCAAATTGGAATTGTGGTAACCCTCTTCATGATGAGCTGATGTGATTTTCTTTGTTTACAACTGAAGCTGAGACGTTCCTCTCTTGTCTGAGAGCTCACTGACATCCCTCTCCTCAGAGATGTGAAGGGCGAAAGTATTTCGCCCAACACTTTCAGTCTACATTTTGGAAAACGTAACTGTATCCGACTTGTTCGATATAAACATCAATAAAGTATCGCTGTTTCGAAGTTTACTCCGAAACCAGAAGACATCATGTAAATATTAGGTGGAGTTATAGATAACTTACGTCCAGGTAGAGAGTGCTTATTGTTTATATTTATGCAAGCAATGGATCACCAAAACAAGGAATTTTCGTTACTGGTACGTCTCAGTGAGAACTAGAAAAAATGCACAAAAAAATGCCATAACGAACTCGAATTAGGCTATGCAATGCACGCTACTCATAAAATCTCAACAGTGAACTACCCAGACCATCAGAAACGATTAGAAAGATAAAAGATAAGGCCTCATAAGAGTTTTTTTTTAGCTTTTTTTCTCCAGTCGCCTGTCGGAATGAGAACTTCAGTAACGTTTATTATAGACATTTAAGAGAAAAAAGCCACGGACTGTGCTCAGTTTCAAACTGGGAGTGGTCGATCATCTCATATCAGTCAAACCAACACACACTACTACGTACTTTCTGATAGACTCAACATACATGCAAAGGTTCTCATGATAAACACTGATTTTGCTCCCAAGATCATAGTTTCCTTGTTTCCTTGACAAGGAAACTATGACCTTGGAAACAAGGAAACTATGATCTTGGGAGCAAAATCAGTATTTATTATGAGCTGATCTAAGATCATCGTAAAAGAAGTAAATATGCACAAGTTGATATGAGTTAACTTGGTTTCTGCCTTCACTGCACCCTTCAACTCCTTTCCATGACGGCGCCGATGTTAACTCGATCATCAGTAGTAACTCCTCAGAGCGAATTCATTCATTCTCTCATATTTGCCTCATCTGCTCTTAGCTATAACTCTTCTCGTAGAAAAAGTAGTGTTTCGTCAAGCATGC